>NC_091340.1:6523863-6673863 GCF_038502225.1 Cherax quadricarinatus | reverse complement strand
CTCAAACTACTACCTGACAACCCAAGATTGTAATCTACCCCCTCTTTGAAAGCATACAGCTTAGCCAATTTATCAGTTCTATCATGCATCTGAAGACCAATGTGAGATGGAATCCACAGCATGTGCACTCTGACTCCACTGTCCACAATCTT
Organism: Cherax quadricarinatus; assembly: GCF_038502225.1. Taxonomy (NCBI): domain Eukaryota; kingdom Metazoa; phylum Arthropoda; class Malacostraca; order Decapoda; family Parastacidae; genus Cherax; species Cherax quadricarinatus. The sequence goes on along the minus strand of NC_091340.1, from coordinate 6,673,711 downwards.
ATTACACCTGTGTCTGGCTTCTGACACAAGCATGCCACAATTTATACTTAATGAGTTGAGAGCATTTATGGATGACAGAGAATCAGTTACAATTAAAGTGTCAACCTTAGATACATGGACACATTTGAGTGCAAGGAGTATGGCAAACAGTTCTGTTTGAAGGGTAGAGGCCCAGTTATTGATGCGTGCTCCAATTTCTTTATGAGAGCCATCACTCTGTGTGACAACAGCAGCACTACCAGCTGCACCAGTGTACTGGTGAACAGAACCATCAACGTAAATAATTTGTGTAAGAGTGTTCTGTGTGACTAAGTTATCAATACAGCTTAAGGCATCATGTTTGGCTTCAAGACGAAGCTTTGGTTGTGATTTAAGAAGAGTTTTGGGGGGAAATGGAGGAATGGTAGTTTGGAATGGGGTAATATCCCATGGAGCAGGGAAGTGTCTCTGTTGCCTAACTTGACATAGATCATGTACCTGGATTTTACCTGGATTACCTGGAGAGAGTTTCGGGGGTCAACGCCCCCGCGGCCCGGTCTGTGACCAGGCCTCCTGGTGGATCAGCGCCTGATCAACCAGGCTGTTGCTGCTGGCTGCACGCAAACCAACGTACGAGCCACAGCCCGGCTGATCAGGAACTGACTTTAGTTGCTTGTCCAGTGCCAGCTTGAAGACTGCCAGGGGTCTGTTGGTAATCCCCCTTATGTGTGCTGGGAGGCAGTTGAACAGTCTCGGGCCCCTGACACTTATTGTATGGTCTCTTAACGTGCTAGTGACACCCCTGCTTTTCATTGGGGGGATGGTGCATCGTCTGCCAAGTCTTTTGCTTTCGTAGTGAGTGATTTTCGTGTGCAAGTTTGGTACTAGTCCCTCTAGGATTTTCCAGGTGTATATAATCATGTATCTCTCCCTCCTGCGTTCCAGGGAATACAGGTTTAGAAACCTCAAGCGCTCCCAGTAATTGAGGTGTTTTATCTCCGTTATGCGCGCCGTGAAAGTTCTCTGTACATTTTCTAGGTCGGCAATTTCACCTGCCTTGAAAGGTGCTGTTAGAGTGCAGCAATATTCCAGCCTAGATAGAACAAGTGACCTGAAGAGTGTCATCATGGGCTTGGCCTCCCTAGTTTTGAAGGTTCTCATTATCCATCCTGTCATTTTTCTAGCAGATGCGATTGATACAATGTTATGGTCCTTGAAGGTGAGATCCTCCGACATAATCACTCCTAGGTCTTTGACGTTGGTGTTTCGCTCTATTTTGTGGCCAGAATTTGTTTTGTACTCTGATGAAGATTTAATTTCCTCATGTTTACCATATCTGAGTAATTGAAATTTCTCATCGTTGAACTTCATATTGTTTTCTGCAGCCCACTGAAAGATTTGGTTGATGTCCGCCTGGAGCCTTTCAGTGTCTGCAATGGAAGACACTGTCATGCAGATTCGGGTGTCATCTGCAAAGGAAGACACGGTGCTGTGGCTGACATCCTTGTCTATGTCGGATATGAGGATGAGGAACAAGATGGGAGCTAGTACTGTGCCTTGTGGGACAGAGCTTTTCACCGTAGCTGCCTCGGACTTTACTCTGTTGACGACTACTCTCTGTGTTCTGTTAGTGAGGAAATTATAGATCCATCGACCGACTTTTCCTGTTATTCCTTTAGCGCGCATTTTGTGCGCTATTACGCCATGGTCACACTTGTCGAAGGCTTTTGCAAAGTCTGTATATATTACATCTGCATTCTTTTTGTCTTCTAGTGCATTTAGGACCTTGTCGTAGTGATCCAGTAGTTGAGACAGACAGGAGCGACCTGTTCTAAACCCATGTTGCCCTGGGTTGTGTAACTGATGGGTTTCTAGATGGGTGGTGATCTTGCTGGTTCATGCGGAGGTCGGTTCCAGTTTTTTTTGATCCATCTGGAAGGATGTTCACCAGTGTTGAGGAAAGTTTGAAGGGCTTCTGTGCAGGGGTTTGAATGGGCTAACCTAAGCATATTGACCCCAATAATGATATTTCTTTCAGTAACACGATCTCTGATGCTTGGAATATTAAGTTCTTTCTGCATATTTAAAATTTTGGCAGTACGAAGGCATCCTAGGATGATCCTCATTGGTTCGTTCTGCAGTTTTTCCAGCCCTCCAAGCTTCCAGTCAGACACGAGTGCAAGTAGTGGCGTAGCATAATCAACCAATGATCTAATATAAGCAAGATATATCATTTTCACAATTTTAACATTAGCACCATACCTGGGGTGAAACCCTGACACAACTCTAAGTGCTCTCAGTCTTTCTTTGTATTGGCGACAAAGTCTCGTTACAACAGGTCCAAGTAGTGGAACCTCAAAGCCTAGATACCTGTATCTGCTTACATATTCTAGAAGAGACCCATCATGCAACTGGATCTGACGAACTGTGCCTCTCTGTCGAGGAGGACGCCTGTTGAGTATCTTTGTTTTATCCCCTGAGATTATTAACCCCAGGTCCTGACACAAGGCAAGTACATGATTAAGAATGTTTTGGGTGTTGGAGAATCCGGTGGTGTGAATCATTATGTCATCAGCAAAACTAACCATATAATGATGGGGCTGGCTAGACATAGCATTAAGTAAGGCATTAATCAGAATATTGAAAAGGGTGAGACTAAGCACACCTCCATGTGGGGTTCCTAATGCAAACTCTTTAAGGGTCTAAGGATAAAGAGAAAAGAAGGGAGTTGATGTTAGTGTTGGTACTAGGGAGGTGGAGGAGAGCCTTTGGTTGGGCCTCTCTGGATAGGGGTTGGGGTGTGCCTTGAGGGCCGGGTGCTCCCTCCACCTGTCCCCTCATCTGCTTCTCTTCTCTATGCCTGACAGGTTTCCATGTATTTCCCTCTCCGCTGCCGTCCTGCCCCGGTGAAGGTATATACGACTGCAACACTGTTTAGTGCTCAGGTGCATTCTCCATCTGAGAATCTTTTCTCCAGCTACTGTATATGACCATAAGGTTATTTTTTAATGGGCGTTATTTCCCAATCTTTTGAAAATTTACCATCTATGTTATAATATCTTTATTTCTATAAGTATATGTGCAAGGTATAGAGGCCTAGCTGTCATCAATGACATACTATAAAGAGAGCAACTTGTTTTGCTGAGCATTTCGGGCAAATTAGGTCAGTTTTGTCCCAGGATGCGATCTACACCAGTCGACTAATACCCAGGTTCCCATTTTATACTGATGGGTAAAGATGGACAGCAGGTGTCTTATGGAAACACGTCTCTAAAGTTTTCCAGCCGTACCGGAGATTCAAACTCCGGACCTCAGTGTGTGAACTGAGTGCGCTAGCGACTGAGCTACGGGACGCCGTGTCTTCCTCTTTTCCACTACACACGAAATGTTCCTTCTCCTTCCTGGCCTCCCTTCAGCTTTCTTGACTCCGTACACACACAGTATCAAACAGTATGCAAGGCCAGCCAGGGCCGTCAACATGCAAACCACAACTAGGCGAATAAACTTGCCGTGACAGTTGCCAGCTGCTGATGACGAAGTAGTACGTAGGCCTTAAATTCCTATTTTGGAGATCCTTCACCCGTGATGATTATAACCATATGTTCCTCTTTTCTTTCCATTATCATTTCCGCTAGATTTCTGTCAGGTTTCACCACTACCCTCGGTGTCTGTTAAATTTTCCTCAGTTGCAGAGCATCTCTACTAGTGACTTTCGTTCTTCGTCTTCTCTGGTTCCTTCTCCCTCTCGCTTTATTGTTTCTGCCCCTATTACCCTCCCTCCAGAGCTTGACAAAGCTCCTGGAGAGAGAAACCTTGCAACAGTAAAATGTCACCTTAGTTACACATGTATCTTCTTACTCTTCCTCTGACTCACGAAATCGTAATGACACGATTGCAAACAAACCATACCATAGGCGGGGTTAGAACCCGCGATCAGAGAGTCATAAAACTCCAGACCGACGCGCTAACCACTGGGCCAGCTCCACCAGGCCTCCTTCAACCTTTTCATTTCCTCTTCCAGCTTTAGGGCTGTACTCTGCTTTGTGTGTGTGTGTGTGTGTGTGTGTGTGTGTGTGTGTGTGTGTGTGTGTGTGTGTGTGTGTGTGTGTGTGTGTGTGTGTGTGTGTGTGTGTGTGTGTACTCACCTAGTTGTACTCACCTAGTTGAGGTTGCAGGGGTCGAGTCCAAGCTCCTGGCCCCGCCTCTTCACTGGTCGCTACTAGGTCACTCTCCCTGAACCGTGAGCTTTATCATACCTCTGCTTAAAGCTATGTATGGAATCTGCCTCCACTACATCGCTTCCCAAACTATTCCACTTACTGACTACCCTGTGGCTGAAGAAATACTTCCTAACATCCCTCTGATTCATCTGTATCTTCAACTTCCAACTGTGTCCCCTTGTTGCTGTGTCCAATCTCTGGAACATCCTGTCTTTGTCCACCTTGTCAATTCCTCTCAGTATTTTGTATGTCGTTATCATGTCCCCCCTATCTCTCCTGTCCTCCAGTGTCGTCAGGTCGATTTCCCTTAACTTCTCCTCGTAGGACATACCTCTTAGCTCTGGGACTAGTCTTGTTGCAAACCTTTGCACTTTCTCTAGTTTCTTTACGTGCTTGGCTAGGTGTGGGTTCCAAACTGGTGCCGCATACTCCAATATGGGCCTAACGTACACGGTGTACAGGGTCCTGAATGATTCCTTATTAAGATGTCGGAATGCTGTTCTGAGGTTTGCTAGGCGCCCGTATGCTGCAGCAGTTATTTGGTTGATGTGCGCTTCAGGAGATGTGCCTGGTGTTATACTCACCCCAAGATTTTTTTCCTTGAGTGAGGTTTGTTGTCTCTGGCCCCCTAGGTTGTACTCCGTCTGCGGTCTTCTTTGCCCTTCTCCAATCTTCATGACTTTGCACTTGGTGGGGTTGAACTCCAGGAGCCAATTGCTGGACCAGGTCTGCAGCCTGTCCAGATCCCTTTGTAGTTCTGCCTGGTCTTCGATCGAACGAATTCTCATCAACTTCACGGCATCTGCAAACAGGGACACTTCGGGGTCTATTCCTTCCGTCATGTCGTTCACAAATACCAGAAACAGCACTGGTCCTAAGACTGACCCCTGTGGGACCCCGCTGGTCACAGGTGCCCACTCTGACACCTCGCCACGTACCATGACTCGCTGCTGTCTTCCTGACAAGTATTCCCTGATCCATTGTAGTGCCTTCCCTGTTATCCCTGCTTGGTCCTCCAGTTTTTGCACTAATCTCTTGTGTGGAACTGTGTCAAACCCCTTCTTGCAGTCCAAGAAAATGCAATCCACCCATCCCTCTCTCTCCTGTCTTACTGCTATCACCATGTCATAGAACTCTAGTAGGTTTGTGACACAGGATTTCCCGTCCTTAAAACCATGTTGGCTGCTGTTGATGAGATCATTCCTTTCTAGGTCTTCCACCACTCTTCTCCTGATAATCTTCTCATGACTTTGCATACTATACATGTCGGTGACACTGATCTGTAGTTTAATGCTTCATGTCTGTCTCCTTTTTTATTAAAGATTGGGACTACATTTGCTGTCTTCCATGTCTCGGGCAATCTCCCTGTTTCGATAGATGTATTGAATATTGTTGTTAGGGGTACACATAGCGCCTCTGCTCCCTCTCTCAGGACCCATGGAGAGATGTTATCCGGCTCCATTGCCTTTGAGGTATCTAGCTCACTCAGAAGCCTCTTCACCTCTTCCTCGGTTGTGTGTACTATGTCCAGCACTTGGTGGTGTACCCCACCTCTCCGTCTTTCTTTAGCCCCTTCTGTCTCCTCTGTGAACACTTTTTTGAATCTCTTGTTGAGTTCCTCAAATACTTCACGGTCATTTCTTGTTGTCTCTCCTCCTTCCTTCCTTAGCCTGATTACCTGGTCCTTGACTGTTGCTTTCCTCCTGATGTGGCTGTATAACAGCTTCGGGTCAGATTTGACTTTTGCTGCTATGTCGTTTTCATATTGTCGTTGGGCCTCCCTTCTTATCTGTGCATATTCATTTCTGGCTCTACGACTGCTCTCCTTATTCTCCTGGGTCTTTTGCCTTCTATACTTCTTCAATTCCCTAGCAATCTTGGCTTTTGCCTTCCTGCACCTTTGGGTGAACCATGGGCTCATCCTGGCTTTTTCATTATTCCTGTTACCCTTGGGTACAAACCTCTCCTCAACCTCCTTGCATATTGTTGTTACATATTCCATCATCTCATTAACTGGCTTCCCTGCCAGTTCTCTGTCCCACTGAACCCCGTTCAGGAAGTTCCTAATTCCCGTGTAGTCCCCTTTCTTGTAGTTTGGCTTCATTGCCCTGGCCTTCCTGCTTCCCCCTCCACTTGTAGCTCTACTGTGTGTAATCACCTAATTGCACTCCCCTAATTGTGGTTGCAGGGGTCGAGACTCAGCTCCTGGCACCGCCTCTTCACTGAGCGCTATTAGGTCCTCTCTCTCCCTGCTCCATGAGCTTTATTATATCTCTTCTTAAAGCTATGTATGGTTCCTGCCTCCACTACCTCACTTGCTGGACTATTCCACTTCCTGACTACTCTATGACTGAAGAAATACTTCCTAACATCCCTTTGACTCATCTAAGTCTTTAATTTCCAATTGTGACCCCTTGTTTCTGTGTCCCTTCTCTGGAACATCCTGTCTCTGTCCACCTTGTCTATTCTACGCAGTATTTTGTATGTTGTTATCATATCTCCCCTAACCCTCCTGTCATCCAGTGTCGTCAGGCCGATTTCCCTTAACTTTTCTTCGTAGGACATTCCCCTTAACTCTGGAACTAACCTTGTCGCAAATCTTTGCACTTTCTCTAATTTCTTGACGTGCTTGATCAAGTGTGGGTTCCAAACTGGTGTTGCATATTCCAGTATGGGCCTGACGTACATGGTGTATAGTGTTTTGAACGATTCCTTACTAAGGTATCGGAACGCTATTCTCAGGTTTGCCAGGCGCCCACATGCCGCAGCAGTTATCTGGTTGATGTGTGCTTCTGGAGACGTGTTTGGTGTTACACTCGCCCCAAGATCTTTCTCCTTGAGCGAGGTTTGCAGTCTTTGGCCACCTAGCCTATACTCCGTCTGCAGTCTTCTTTGCCCTTCCCCGATCTTCATAACTTTGCATTTGGCGGGGTTAAATTCGAGAAGCCACTTGCTGGACCAGGTGTCCAGCCTGTCCAGGTCCCTTTGAAGTCCTGCCTGATCCTCATCTGCTTTAATTCTCCTCATTAACTTCACATCATCTGCGAACAGGGACACTTCTGAGTCTATCCCTTCCATCATGTCATTCACATATACCAAAACTAGCACTGGTCCTAGGACCGACCCACGTGGGACCCCGCTCGTAACAGGTGCCCACTGTTATACCTCATCACGTGCCATGACTCGTTGTTGCCTCCCTGTCAGCTATTCTCTGATCCATTGCAGTGCCCTTCCTCTTAATAAACACGCCTGATCCTCTAAATTCTGCACTAATCTCTCGTGAGGAACTGTGTCGAAGGCCTTCTTGCAGTCCAAGAAGATGCAATCAACCCACCCCTTTCTCTCGTGTCTGTGTGTGTGTATGTGTGTACTCACCTAATTGTGGTTGCAGGGGTCGATACTCAGCTCCTGCCTCTTCACTGATCGCTAATGGATCTTCCCTCTCCCTGCTCCATGAGCTTTATCTTACCCCATCCTAAAGCTATAAATGGTTCATGCCTCCACTACCTCACTTCCTGACTACTCTATGACTGAAGAAATACTTCCTAACATCCCTTTGGCTCGTCTGAGCCTTCAACTTCCAATTGTGACCCCTTGTTTCTGTGTCCCTTCTCTGGAACATCCTGTCTACCTTATCTATTCCACGCAGTATTTTGTATGTCGTTATCATGTCACCCCTGACTCTCCTGTCCTCCAGTGTCGTCAGACCAATTTCCCTTAACATTTCTTCGTAGGACATTCCCCTTAGCTTTGGAACCAGCCTTGTTGCAAACCTCTGCACTTTCTCTAATTTCTTGACGTGCTTGACTAGGTGTGGGTTCCAAACTGGTGCTGCGTACTCCAGTATGGGCCTGACGTACACAGTGTATAGAATCTTAAACGATTCCTTACTGATGTATCGGAACGCTATTCTCAGGTTTGTCAGGCGCCCATATGCCGCAGCATATGGTTAATGTGGCCTTCCGGCGACGTGCTCGGTGTTGTACTCACCCCCAGATCTTTCTCCTTGAGTGAGGTTTGCGGTCTTTGGCCGCCTAGCCTATACTCTGTCTGCGGTCTTCTTTGCCCTTCCCCGATCTTCATGACTTTGCATTTAGCAGGGTTAAATTCTAGGAAACAGTTGCTGGACCACGCGTCCAGCCTGTCCAGGTCTCTTTGTAGACCTGTCAGGTCCGCATCTGATTTAATTAATTAATTTCACATCATCTGCAAATAAGGACACTTCTGAGTCTATCCCTTCCGTCATGTCATTCACATATACCAGAATAGCACTGGTCCTAGGACCGACCCCTGTGGGACCCTGCTCATCACGTACCATGACTCGCTGTTGCCTCCCTGTCAGGTATTCTCTGAGTCATTGCAGTGCCCTTCCTGTTACACGTGCCTGATCCTCTAGCTTCTGCTCTAATCTCTTGTGAGGAACTGTGTCGACGCCCTTCTTGCAGTCAAGAAAATGCAATCGATCTACCTCTCCCTCTCATGTTTTAATTCGGTTACCTTGTCATAAAACTCCAGTAGGTTTGTGACACAGGATTTGCCTTCAATGAATCCGTGCTGGCTGTCGTTTATAACCATGTTCCGTTCCAGGTGCTCCATCATTCTCTTCCTGATTATTTTCTCCATGACTCTGCATACTATACACGTCAGTGACATTGGTCTATAGTTTAGTGCTTCGTTTCTGTCCCCATTCTTAAAGATGGGGACTTCATTTGCTGTCTTCCATGCCTCAGGTAGTTGCCCAGTTTCAAGGGATGTGTTGAAGATTGTGGTTAGTGGCACACACAGTGTCTCTGCTCCCGCTCTAAGGACCCAAGGAGAGATGTTTTCTGGTCCCATCGCCTTTGAGGTATCAAGATCACATAGGAGCTTCTTCACCTCCTCCTCGGTTGTGTGTATTTCATCCAACACTTGTTGGTATATCCCTTGTTGGTGTACCCCTCTGTTTTGTGTGTGTGTGTGTGTGTGTGTGTGTGTGTGTGTGTGTGTGTGTGTGTGTGTGTGTGTGTGTGTGTGTGTGTGTGTTTACAATAATTTACTTTTCTCTGGGATTACTTCTTCCAAGAAACCAAGATGGCGTAAAGTGCGGAGCGCATTGTTCATCAGTGAATCCTTGTACCTCCAGACTCTAGTGTCAACAACCGTGTGATTTTTGAAGTAGATGCAATGTTTTTTTGGCATCTGTCTAACGCAGTCTTGGCGATAGTGCTGGAGCTGAGCAAGCTCAGTGGGTAAGTTCTTCACTTCACACTTGTCTAGGCATGATATGGCATAATGATTGTGTAGAGTGAGCACTCGCTCGGTATCATGAAAGCACTTCACATACCAACCAGGCTTGGTGTAATTGGCACTACGATAGATGTGCTGCAATATGTGTAGGTAAGGTGGTATGCTGTGGTTCTGGCTGTGTGTAGGTTGCATTGTGTCGAGGAAGTATACATTGCTAGCACAGAAAGATGTCCATTTATTGTTATATTGGTTGACCGCCCCTGGCGACACTTCCTCCAGAAGTGACGTCCAGTCTACAGCGGACTTTGCTACAATGACTTCATCTATGTCCATCAGAAGTACAAACTTATAACGGTACATATTTCTGTTTAAACAGTCATTGTATGGTATTAGTTCATGTAGACGTTTGTGATTTACTTTATTTTTTAGGTATAGATGTAATAAACCAAACACATTTGGTTGTTCACCTGGCAATGATATTTTTCTAATATCCACTCGTCCTAAGGACTCATAATAATTTAAAACTTTGGAAACATTTGGATGTATCCCCATATCATAGAAAAATACTTCGTCAGCTCCTAGAAGAAAGAGCAGTTCTAACCACTCCACCAACCTCACGCTGTTGTCCAAGTTGTAAAATTCTAATCCCTTGACGCACACGGCAAAAGACTTTTTCCGACCATCTGCTGGCTGGTTGTTGATGATGCGAAGGTTATTGGTGGGCTTATCACAAGGTTGTTCAACCAGCGACACAGATTGTGGCTCCAAGCGACTGTGTTTATCAGGAATTATGCACTCAATCATATATGGATATAATATTTCTTCTTCAATTTCCCACTCATCACGCCATATACGTTTATGGACTCTGACCTTAGAAATAACGGGAAAACTTTGGCCATCATACCAGATCTGGCAGTTAGTTTCCGTAGTTGGTTGAAGGGAATTAGCCATGCCAAGAATGCGAATGCTAGGCTTGCTTTTACTTGAAGTACGATTGTCATAAAAGGCGCTGTACAGGTAAAGCGTATTATTACTGAGTTGGAGGACCTGCCAGTAAATGTTGTTATAGTGAATATCTAACACTGATGGGTATGAAGCACAGGTATTGTTGCTGGAGCCTAACAGAGGGTTGTTTGCTTTTCGGTATATAAGAGGCAGGTTAGGCAGTGAGGCCAGAAATTTTCTTTCATCCTTCACAGTCTGGTCGACGATCACCTTCAAGGACAGTTCGCTGGAATGTGAAACCGAGAAGGAAAATCAGGACAAAAAAAATATTTTGTTATTAATAATCAAAATTCTTAATTTGTATAGGCAAAACTCAAACGTGGAAGCAGAACTGAGGGATGATGTGTCATCCATCACGAGACAGGGCAAGTGTCTCCTGACACAAGTGTTAAGTCAATTAATGACACTTTCAGGTGTCATTAATTGACACCCCAGTCAAAAAAAATAATTAATCACCACCATAAAGTATCCTAAGATGGTGATGGGCAAAGTGGTATACTTTAACCTCCAAATGAGGTCCTCTTCACAAGATAAAGAGAATCTCAACTGGGGAAGAAAATATACAAATATACACTCATTTTTGTCGGTCTACATGTGTTTTTTTCCATGGTATAGACAAAACTTTATCACACACTGATGCTCATACACGAAGGGTAATATTACAAAATATCTAAACGATAACATGGCTGATCTATACTGTGTGTCCCGTAGCTCGATTGGTAGCGCACTCAGCTCACACACCCATGTCCTGGGGTCGATCCCCGGTACGTGTGGAAACTTTAGGACGTGTTTCCTTAAGATACCTACTGTCCATGTTCACCTAGCAGTAAAATAGGTACCTGGTGTTAGTCTCTGTGGGTCTAATCTTGGGACAAAATTAACCAAATTTGCCAGAAATGCTCTGCATAATAAATAAATATTGATTTCCTTGTCAAACTTATAGTGTGTGGTTTGCATATTATAAAATGTTAATTACAAACAAGACTTCTAGCATGCCTAGGCATTTCTGGCAAACTAATACTAATTCTGACTCTATATTGGCACAGGTTATTAAACAGTATATTTCAATATACATTATTGCGTACTGATATAAAAGTTAGGTAACTGAAGTGATTAATCAGATTTATAATGAGGCAGTACAAAATATAATATTATAACTAGTAAATTTAATAACGGGAATGGTTTTGTCTTGACATGATAATTTGTTTCTATAAAAGCTCCTATATTGGGAGAGTATTTTTGGCAAACTTTGGGCTAATTTAAAAAAATTAGGCAACGGATATATTAGGATTTTTTTTTTTTTTTGGTTTACATTCATTTGGGTGAGTGTAAGTGTAAATTAGGGGGAATTACAGATAACGAGAGTAAGTCTATTTTGTTTTGGATGTGTTCATGATACAAATAGGAGAATAGGTGGTTTTCATATAGATAACTGATGATGGGATGTGTTAGGGAAATAAGATTTTTTTAATGGTAGTTTTGAAAATGGTCGTTGAGTCTGCAGTTCTCGAGTTTTCAGGAAGCGAGTTCCAGATTTTAGGCCCTGTTATGAACATCGAATTTTTTGTAGAGGTTTAGCCGGACCCGAGGAATGTCATAGAGATTTGTGTGTCTGGTATTGTGTCTATGGGTCCTGTTGCAACTATCAAGAAAGTGTTTTAGTTCAGGGTTAATATTAGAATTTATGATTCTGTAAATGTAGGTTGCACAGTAGTAGGTGTGAATGTTTTGTACAGTAAGTTCAGGTCTTTGAAGAGTGGGGGGGAGGGTGTTGTCTGGCATTGGACGCGTGATAATTTTTACTGCAGCTTTTTGTTGGGTTATTATTGGCTTTAGGTGGGTTGCTGGTGTTGATCCCCAAGCACAAATAGCATAGGTGAGGTAGGGATAGATGAGTGAATGGTATAGTGTGTGTTGGGCTGACTGTGGTACACAGTAGCGTATCTTGGAGAGGATCCCAACAGTTTTGGATACTTTTTTTGTTATGTGTTGGATATGGGTGTTGAATTTCGGGTTGCTGTCAAGGTGCAGATCCAGGAATTTGCTCTCATTATGTCTAGGAATAAGAGTGTTGTCAATCTTAGTGTTCAGCTGGACAACACCTGTTTTGCTCCCAAACATAATGTAGTAGGTTTTATCAATATTAAGTGTAAGTTTATTAGCACTCATCCAGGTCGATATTTTTACTAGCTCTTCGCTAACAATTAGGGTGGGAGATGACATAATTCTTGTCGTCAGCACAGAGAATAGGTTTAAGGTGTTGTGATATATTAGGTAGATCATTGATGTATTAGAGGAAGAGCAGGGGACCAAGGACACTTCCCTGTGGTCGTCCAGTATCCAGTGGTCTTGTTGATGAGGTTGTGGCCTTAACAGAGACGTATTGCTGTCTGTTAGTAAGGTAGGATTTGAAATATGTAAGTGCGTGGCCTCTTATACCATAATGATCAAGTTTGTGGAGTAGGATGCCGTGGTCTACTGTATCAAAAGCTGTCCTTAGGTCAGTAAAGAGTGCTAATGGATATTCATTTTTTCAAATGCTGTGTAAAGCAGGTCTAGCATTTTTACAATTGCGTCGCTTGTGCTTTTGCTTTTCCTGTAACCAAATTGGTAGGGGTTGAGGATGCTTTGCGCTGTTATAATAGAATATAATCTCTTGTGCACGAGTTTCTCGAAGATTTTGAATAGCAACGGTAAGTTTGATATTGGCTTGTAGTTACTTACATCTGTGGGGTCACCATCTTTGTGTATTGGTGTAATATTTGCTATCTTCAGTAGTGTGGGGAAATTGTTGGTTTCTAGTGATTTGTTAGAGAGTAATGAAATAGTAAGCGAAAGATCATGAGCCGCTCGTTTGTACAATATTGGCGGGACTTGAGCCAGATTTCCTGATTTATTTTTAAACGACTTAATAATCGTGGTGACTTCAGTGGGCTCGGTTGTGCAAAATAGAAGGAGGTTGGGAAATTCCCATCTAAGTAGTCACTTGCTCGGGCACTGGTACCTGGGAATTTACTGGCGAGATTTGAGTCTATGGTTGAGAAAGTCATTTATCTTATTAACTGTATCAATAGGCTGTAGTTATGTTTCATTTGTTTTAGTTAGGACAATATCCCTAGTTTTTTTTCAGTTTGTGAGTGCCCAGAATCTGAGATTGGAGTAGTACAATTACTTAGTGTTTAATAATATCTTTGCTTATTAAGTCCTATCTATATCTCTTTTCATATTGATGTTTCTTATCAATGGATCTTAGTATGCTGCTAGTTAGCCATGGGCAACCTAGCCGTTTATTCGTAATCTGTTTCGTTTTTATGGGACAATGTTTGTTTTACAGTCTATGTAATTTATAAAGAAATATGTCTATCCAATCATCGATACCATTGGTACTGGAGAATTCTGCAGGCCAGTCAGTCATCCCTAACTCTGCTGTGAAAGTTACATATTGAAGCCTCGTCATGGAGTCTAAAAGACACCTTCTTGTATTCCAGTGGTTGTTTACTAATATTTGTTAAGAGGAAGGTAGGGTAGTGGTCAGTAGTGCTGTCTGTGATTATCCCTGATTTAAGGGGACCTAGTATATTGGTCCATATATGGTCAGTTATGGTTACACTTGTCTCAGTTAACCTGATTGGTTTTGTTATAGCTGGAATGAGTACTGTGTTGTTCACATTGTTGATGAAATCAGTTACTGGCTGGTCATCTGTTAAGGTTAAATGTTGAAGTCTCCGCCTAAGAGAAGGTAGTATTTGTTTATTTGGTTGTTTGTTACTAGTGTTATCGCTGAAATTTAGGCTGCTTGAATGAGGCATCCGGTAATTGGCACCGACTGTTATAGGAGTCTTCAGGTTTTTTACAGTAAAATTTGCAAAAATATATCCTCCATATTCATCACTATAGCAAGTGGTGTTATAACATCAGGGTTTATTAGAGTAATAGATGGCAATAGCACCCTAAACTTGGTATGGTCTGCAGTTGTGGATTGCTGTGTATCCTGGTACTGAGTAGATATCATTCATGTCTTGCTTAGGTCTCATTTCGGAGGGAATAATACAGGATAAGGTTGTCTTCAGGGAATCAAGGTTTTGCCAGGAAATCATCATAGGGACCTAACTGAGAACTGTAATAGTTCTGGCATTACTGATGACAGTCCTGGCTTTTGATGCTGTGTAAGAGGCAATTACTTTCCATTGAATTTTTATAGGGAGTTAGATTATATAGATTTAGAGCTGGGTCGACATGATCATTCAGTAATTAGGTTAAATGACAGTTATTTGTAGTGTGTTCAGTTCCAGTAATGATATCTATAATAAGGGGATGTTTGGACAAGTGTGTAGTTCATGTATGTTGGCCAAATAGTGTATAAACTAATAAACATAATGAACTTAATTGTGGACTATGTATTAAGCTTTTTATTACCTTGTGCGAGACTTAGGACCATAAAGTTCAGAAAGAGGACTCAGTGAGTGCAAGGAAGACTGTGGCCGGGGTCCCACCATCGCTGTGTTCCAGGGGTTCCAAACATCCAGACTGAAGCAATAAAATCCATATTTAAAAACAAGAAAGAAGGAGCACTATGCAGCAGGCCTACTGGCCCATGCTAGGCAGGTCCAAGTCACCTACTGGCCGAAGCTACTGGCCGAGCCAGTCAGGCCCAAGTCACATCCACTTAAGAAAATACATTACAGAAAAAAATATTTGGACAAAGTGTATATAATACACAGTACAGCACAATACAACTTGATTTCTTTTCTGCCGTAAATAAAATATAGTCTACACTTAGTAAACTATTGTTAAGTATAAAACAGAAGAAATTCGCAAATGACATAACCTCAAATCTTTCTTCGTCTTGAGAAGAATTACCGCCCTTGAAAATCACATATTATTAAATGCAGGCGAAATTGCTGACCTGGAGAGTGTACAATGAAATTTCACGGCACACATAAGTACAATAAAGCACCTAAATTACTGGGAACGGTTGAAGTCCCATGATTTGTACTCCCTGGAACGCAGGCGAAAAAGATACATAATAATATCCACTTGGAAAATCCTAGAGGAACTGGTCCCAAACTTTCACAAGAAAAGCACTCCCTATGAAAGCAAGAGACTTGGCAGGAGATGCAGTATTCCCCCCAATGAAAAGCAGGGGCGCCACGAGTACACTGAGAGACAACACAATAAGTGTCAGGGGGCCAAGACTGTTCAACTGCTTCCCAGGATACATAAGGGGGATTACCAATAGACCCGTGGCTGTCTTCGAGAAGGCACTGAACAGCCACCTAAGCCAGTACCTGACCAGCCAGGCTGTGGTTCGTATGTCAGTTTGCGTGCGACCAGCAGTAACAGCCTGGTTGATCAAACCATGATCCGGGGGCGCTGACCCCCGAAACCCTCTCCAGGTATAAAAGATAAAGAACGAGTGTGACTGGATTTCCCAAGTGGAGGTAGTATGATGGGTGAGGGTTAGCCAAGACGCACCTGACGAAGATGCTGCAGAGGCAGAGGCCCAGAGCTAGGAGGAAGAAGCGTATTGACATTTGGCGGCGAAATTGAAGTAACAGACAACGTCTCATGCTTCCTTGTAAGGGTATGTTCCACCTGGCCGCTCCTGCAACACACGGTAATACTACATCACTGCTCCTGCAACACACAGTAACACTATCTAGCCGGTCCTGCAACACACAATAACACTGTCTAGCCACTCCTGCAGCACACAATAACACTGTCTAGCCACTCCTGCAACACACAGTAACACTGTCTAGCCGTTCCTGCAACACACAATAACACTCTCCAGCCGCTTCTGCAACACAATAACACTGTCTAGACGCTTCTGCAACACACAATAACACTGTCTAGCCACTCTTGCAACACAATAATACTGTCTGGTCGCTCCAGCAACACACAATTACACTAGCCGCTCCTACAACACGCACACAATAATACTACCTTACTGCTCCTGCAACACAGTAACACTATCCGCTATTGCAACACAAAACTACCTCACTGCTCCTGCAACATATGATAACACTGTCTAGCCGCTCCTGCAGCACACAATAACACTGTCTAAATATTGCTGAAGCACAATAATACTACCTCACTGCTCCTGCAACACAATAATACTACCTCACTGCTCCTGCAACACAATAATATTACGTCACTGCTCCTGCAACACAATAATACTACCTCACTGCTCCTGCAACACAATAATGCTACCTCACTGCTCCTGCAACACAATAATACTACTTCACTGCTCCTGCAACACAATAATATTATCTCACTGCTCCTGCAACACAATACTATTGCCTCACTGCTCCTGCAACACAATAATACTACCTCACTGCTCCTGCAACACAATAATGCTACCTCACTGCTCCTGCAACACAATAATACTACTTCACTGCTCCTGCAACACAATAATATTACCTCACTGCTCCTGCAACACAATAATACTACCTCACTGCTCCTGCAACACAATAATATTACCTCACTGCCCCTGCAACACACTAATATTATCTCACTGCTCCTGCAACACAATAATACTACCTCACTGATCCTGCAACACAATAATATTATCTCACTGCTCCTGCAACACAATAATATTACCTCACTAATCCTGCAACACAATAATACTACCTCACTGATCCTGCAACACATTAATATTATCTCACTGGTCCTGCAAAACAATAATACTACCTCACTGCTCCTGCAACACAATAATATTATCTCATTGGTCCTGCAACACAATAATACTACCTCACTGATCCTGCAACACAATAATATTATCTCACTGCTCCTGCAACACAATAATTCTACCTCACTGATGCTGCAACACAATAATACTACCTCACTGGTCCTGCAACACAATAATATTATCTCACTGGTCCTGCAGAACAATAATACTACCTCACTGCTCCTGCAACACAATAATTCTACCTCACTGATCCTGCAACACAATAATACTACCTCACTGCTCCTGCAACACAATAATACTACCTCACTGCTCCTGCAACACAATAATACTACCTCACTGATCCTGCAACACAATAATACTACCTCACTGCTCCTGCAACACAATAATATTATCTCACTGCTCCTGCAACACAATAATTCTACCTCACTGATCCTGCAACACAATAATACTACCTCACTGCTCCTGCAACACAATAATACTACCTCACTGCTCCTGCAACACAATAATACTACTTCACTGATCCTGCAACACAATAATACTACCTCACTGCTCCTGCAACACAATAATATTATCTCACTGTTCCTGCAACACAATAATTCTACTTCACTGATCCTGCAACACAATAATACTACCTCACTGCTCCTGCAACACAATAATTCTACCTCACTGCTCCTGCAACACAATAATACTACCTCACTGCTCCTGAAACACAATAATTCTACCTCACTGCTCCTGCAACACAATAATATTATCTCACTGCTCCTGCAACACAATAATACTACCTCACTGCTCCTGCAACACAATAATATTATCTCACTGCTCCTGCAACACAATAATACTACCTCACTGCTCCTGCAACACAATAATATTATCTCACTGCTCCTGCAACACAATAATACTACCTCACTGCTCCTGCAACACAATAATATTATCTCACTGCTTCTGCAACACAATAATACTACCTCACTGCTCCTGCAACACAATAATATTATCTCACTGCTCCTGCAACACAATAATACTACCTCACTGCTCCTGCAACACAATAATATTATCTCACTGCTCCTGCAACACAATAATACTACCTCACTGCTCCTGCAACACAATAATATTATCTCACTGCTCCTGCAACACAATAATACTACCTCACTGCTCCTGCAACACAATAATATTATCTCACTGCTCCTGCAACACAATAATACTACCTCACTGCTCCTGAAACACAATAATATTATCTCACTGCTCCTGCAACACAATAATACTACCTCACTGCTCCTGCAACACAATAATATTATCTCACTGGTCCTGCAGCACAATAATATTATCTCACTGCTCCTGCAACACAATAATATTATCTCACTGCTCCTGCAACACAATAATACTACCTCACTGCTCCTGCAACACAATAATATTATCTCACTGGTCCTGCAACACAATAATATTATATCACTGCTCCTGCAACACAATAATATTATCTCACTGGTCCTGCAGCACAATAATACTACCTCACTGCTCCTGCAACACAATAATATTATCTCACTGCTCCTGCAACACAATAATATTGTCTCACTGGTCCTGCAGCACAATAATACTACCTCACTGCTCCTGCAACACAGTAATATTATCTCACTGCTCCTGCAACACAATAATATTACCTCACTGCTCCTGCAACACAATAATATTACCTCACTGCTCCTGCAACACAATAATATTATCTCACTGCTCCTGCAACACAATAATACTACCTCACTGCTCCTGCAACACAATAATATTACCTCATTGCTCCTGCAATACAATAATATTGTCTCACTGCTCCTGCAACACAATAATACTACCTCACTGCTCCTGCAACACAATAATATTACCTCACTGGTCCTGCAACACAATAATAGTATCTCACTGCTCCTGCAACACAATACTACTACCTCACTGCTCCTGCAACACAATAATATTACCTCACTGCTCCTGCAACACAATAATGCTACCTCACTGATCCTGCAACACAATAATATTATCTCACTGCTCCTGCAACACAATAATACTACCTCACTGCTCCTGCAACACAATAATATTACCTCACTGCTCCTGCAACACAATAATATTACCTCACTGCTCCTGCAGCACAATAATATTATCTCACTGCTCCTGCAACACAATAATATTAAATCACTGCTCCTGCAACACAATAATAGTATCTCACTGCTCCTGCAACACAATAATGCTACCTCACTGCTCCTGCAACACAATAATATTACCTCACTGCTCCTGCAACACAATAATACTACCTCACTGATCCTGCAACACAATAATATTATATCACTGCTCCTGCAACACAATAATACTACCTCACTGCTTCTGCAACACAATAATGCTGTTACTACGAGGTGAACATAGCCAACAACAAGGAGACTAACATCCAGGTACCTAATTACTGACTGTGCCTGAGACTGTGACCTAAGGCGCTACTACTGATACACAAGCCACACTTTTTCTATAGAGATAAAGTCACGTGACTTGGTATGTTTGTCCGCCATTTTGAAGATCAAACATACGTTTTGCATTTATAACACAGATGGCAATGGTATATATACACACTTATTGAAAATAGGAATTACTGCATCAGTGCTTCAAAATTCTTATATAAATATTAAAATCTCGCAGAATTATGTTTCTAATTTTTCACAATTTTATCGTGACTTGACCGTCAATATGGCGGAAAATCACCCTGGTATCTTTCCAGGAAAGTAAGAATTTTTAGGCAGAGGAATAGGCAAGCCGTCAATATCGTTATTTTTCCATGATATAGATGAAATTCAAAGGCTGTCAATTGTGTCTATCACTACTGTCTCCACTTCCTGTTGTCTTCCTCCTCTCTTTGTTCCCGTCGCTGCTCTCCTCTCGCATATATTGGCTCCCTTACCTTCGTGTGTTAGTGTGCGAGTAGTTAGTGGTTCTAAGTGCAAGTTATTTGTGTATTATCACCCTACCTTCTCCCAGAGGACGCCTATATACACACACACACACACACACACACTATCCGAAAATTTTAATGTAAATAACCTACGAGACAATCAAATTTATTAGTAAGACATATGTGCAGCACCTGGGTGTCTTTATTATTGAGACGTTTCTCCCATCAGCGGCTTATTCAACTTTTTAACTCCCCGGTTTATAACCTTTGTATTGGAATAACAAAGTCACTAGTCGACCAAACGTCTTGGTAATAAAGATACACAGGTGTTCCACGTGTGTTTTATTCACGAACTTTGTTACATTAATGGTACTGTATACCATTAATGTAACAACGAAAATAAAAACCAATGCTGTGGTGGATATATGACATATAACACTTGCTTCAGGGGAAAGAATCGTCGACTAGACGTCAGGACTGAGGCAGTGAAATCTATCTGGGTGAAATTTTGAGGACGTTAAAAGTTAATGGTAGGTGTGTTATTCAGAACTAGAATTTAGAGAGCAATTAAGGTAGACTAATTTGAACAAAGTCTATAAGGCTTTAGGGGACAAAAGTGTTGAAGTCTTGGGTGATTTTTAATTATAGCCGTAGCTCTGTTGGTAGCATATTCTGCTAACACACTGAGTGTTCGTGGTTCGATTCCCGTTACGGGTGGAAGCATTGGGTGTGTTTCCTTAAGACGCCTGTTGTCCCTGTTCACCTAGTAGTAAGTAGGTACCTGGATGTTAGTTGACTGGTGTGGGTCGCATTCTGGGGATAAAATTAACCTAAGTTGCCCGAAATGCTCTGCATAACCAGGGGTTTTCTATACAGTGTCATTGATTTAACCTATGGTCTGTATAAGTTGTATCCAGTGCTTGTGTAAATAAAGATTATTATTATAATGACATACTATACTGAAAGCCCCTTGTTATGCAGATCATTTCGGGCAACAAGTTAATTTTATCCCCAGGGTGCGACCCACACCTATCGACTAACACCCAGGTACCTACTTACCACTAGGTGAGCAGGGACAACACATGCCTTAAGGAAACACGCCAAATGCTTTCGCCCGTACCGGGGATCAAACCACGGAGACTCAATGAACTGAGTACGCTACCAGCCGAGCTACGGACACCAAACATAAATCATTATCACCCATTTAAACCTTCCCGTCAGCATAGCAATGCTACAGAATAGAATATAGAGTACTTATATAATATAGACGAATGGAGTGTTGGTGACGGTGTGGACGAGAGAGAGACGTGGATGTGCCCAGGTGTGAAGCCTCGCGTGCTGTGATACTCGAGCAAGGCTGCACATGTTCTCTTGATCAATTTCAGATGTACTGTATTTTGAGCAGCTGTTTATAGCTTGGGCCAGGAAACCTAAGACGGTGCCCCTCTGTTTTAATGTATGTTTTTTTTCTTTTGGTTTTATAGCAATATTAGGTGTCCCTTGAAGGGACAGTCGCTCAGGGGGATAGATTGAGAAGGGGGATACCTGTACACGCACAATAAATACTACTTTTCGTGCCATATTTGCCTTTTTGTTAGTATAGGTGAGTACAAATAAGAAGCAAGTCTGTCTAGCGCTCAGCAGACGGAGGATCAAGCCTCTACAATCTTGCACTGAATGATCCACCTGGGTTTAGCGCTTACCATGGATTAAACAAACAAAACTAAACTTTACTTGCCTTGTAACAAAGTTATTAATCTTCTGTAGATCTGTCTCAAACTTGATTAGCATGTGTACTTTAGTAGATATGTTCGTTCTAATAATTTTGCAGATTGTTAATGTTTATGGATTTAAATAATAAAAAAAGTTCTTTGTACAGAGACAAAACAAAGGTTTGAAATTCTTCATCTCGCAGCTTCTCAGCATCCTCTGATCTTCATCCCATAGAAGCCACACTGTACTCACCTAGTTGTGGTTGCAGGGATCGAGTGATAGCTCCTGGCCCCGTGTTTGTGTTTGTGTGTGTGTGCACTCGCCTAGTTGTGGTTGCAGGGGTCGAGTGATAGCTCCTGGCCCCGTGTTTGTGTTTGTGTGTGTGTGCACTCACCTAGTTGTGGTTGCAGGGGTCGAGTGATAGCTCCTGGTCCCCTGTTTGTGTGTGTGTGTGTGTGTATGAGTGTGTGCACTCACCTAGTTGTGGTTGCAGGGGTCGAGTGATAGCTCCTGGCCCCGTGTGTGTGTGTGTGTGTGTGTGTACTCACCTAATTGTACTCACCTAATTGTGGTTGCAGGGGTCGAGACTCAGCTCCTGGCCCCGCCTCTTCACTGATCGCTACTAGGTCCTCTCCCTCTCTGCTTCCTGAGCTTTGTCATACCTCTTCTTAAAACTATGTATGGTTCCTGCCTCCACTACTTCACTTGCTAGGCTGTTCCACTTCCTGACGACTCTGTGACTGAAGAAATACTTCCTAACGTCCCTGTGACTCGTCTGAGTCTTCAGCTTCCAGTTGTGACCCCTTGTCCCTGTGTCCCCTCTCTGGAACATCCTATCTCTGTCCACCTTGTCTATTCCCCGCAGTATCTTGTATGTCGTTATCATGTCTCCCCTGACCCTTCTGCCCTCCAGTGTCGTCAGTCCGATTTCCCTCAACCTTTCCTCGTACGACATTCCCCTGAGCTCTGGGACTAGCCTTGTTGCAAACCTTTGTACTTTCTCTAACTTCTTGACGTGCTTGACCAGGTGTGGGTTCCAGACTGGTGCTGCATACTCCAGTATGTGTGTGTGTGTGTGTGTGTGTGTGTGTGTGTGTGTGTGCGTGTGTGTGCGTGTGTGTGTGCGTGTGTGTGCGTGTGTGTGTGCGTGCGTGTGGGTATTGAAGAGTGGACGCTGAACTTGAGGTACACCTGACTATCTTCCTCACACCATCATGCACGACACACAACACTTGTTGGTGTGGCTCACCAATATGCACTTACCTATTTGTGGTTGCAGGAGTCGAGTCTCAGCTCCTAGCTCTGTCTTGTGCCGAGTGCCGGACTCACGTCCTCCTAAAAACTTGGGCTCTGTTGTAACTACTTTTATGGTGTCCCGAAGCTCGGTCGCTAGCGTACTCAGCTCACATACTGAGGTCCGGAGTTCGAATCTCCTCCGGTACGGCTGTAAAACATTAGGGACGTGTTTCCATAGGACACCTGCTGTCCCTCTTCACCCATCAGTTTAAAATGGGTACCTGGGTGTTAGCCGACTAGTGTGGGTCGCATCCTGGGAGAAAACTGACCTAATTATGCTCAGCATAACAAGGGGCTTTCTATGTAGTCGTAATTATATAGTAGTTATTATAAATATTATTATTATTATTATTATTATTATTATTATTATTATTATTATTATTATTATTATTATTATTATTATTATTATTATTATTATTATTATTATTATTATTATTATTATTGTTGTTGTTATTATTATTATTATTATTATTATTATTATTATTATTATTATTATTATTATTATTATTATTATTATTGTTATTATTATTATTATTATTATTATTATTATTATTATTATTATTATTATTATTATTATTATTATTATTATTATTATTATTATTATTATTATTATTATTGTTATTATTATTATTATTATTATTATTATTATTATTATTATTATTATTATTATTATTATTATTATTATTATTATTATTATATTATCTTTTCGTTCAGATTATGCCACTTTCTGACCACACTGAGGCTTAAAAAATAGTTCTTGACATCTCAGTGACTCATTTGTGTCTTTAACTTTCAGCTGCATCCCCGAGTACCTGTTTCCCGCCTCTCAAAAAGCCTGTGCCTGTCTTCTCTTTATATTCTTCTGAGTATTTTGTATGTTGTTATCATGTCTTCCTTGGGCTTTCTGTCCTCGAGGGTGTTAGGTTCAATTCCTTCAGCCTCTCCTCATAGCTTATATACCTTAGCTCTGGAACTAGTCGTGTTGCTTACTTTTACACTTTCTCCAGTTTCTTAACGAGCTTCCTCAGGTGTGGGTTCCATACTGGTGTTGTGTATTCTAAGAATAGTCTGATATAATTTGTATACATCACTCTGGTGATATGCTTGGCTCTATGTTTACTCCCAGGTCCTTCTATTAGAGTGAGGTCTGCAGCCTCTGTCTCCCGTGGCTATTCTCCGTCTCCGATCTTCTTGCTGCTTCATAATCTTACAATTGCTAGAGGCTGAATTGAAGCAACCATTTATCTGACCACTCTTGTAGCTTAACTAGATCTATTTGTAGTCTTTCCCTGCTTTTGTCTGTCGTTATTAGTTTAGTATCAACAGCAAACAGGGATACATCCAAGACAGTCCCATCTTGTGCATAATTCACATAAACCAGAAACGATACGGGTCCTAAAGTCAGTCCTTGCAAAACTCCCGTTTGTTACTCTTCCCCGTTGTGTCGTCTCTTCTCGGACACTCTGTTTACTTTCTCTAAGATACTCTCTGATCTACCAGAGTTCATTCCCTGTTGTTTCTACCTGTACCAAAGTTTTCGCCCCAGTCTCACGTAGTGTACAGCAGTCTTGGAAAATATATTTAGCCTCTCTCTCTCTCTCTCTTTTTTATTAGGGTTTGACAAGGTTAAGGATCCCTAGCTTTATTGACAAGCTATTTACAGGTTAAGGATTCCTAACTTTATTGGCCAGCTAAGAGCTGTTACCTACATCAGCTCATTTGAAAGCATTTTTATTGTTATGAGACATACAAGTAGGGAACAGGATGAAGTTGAAGCCATCTGTGGGCCAGCATTTTCATTTGATCAACTGACTTTATTTCATTGACATCATTATGCTGTACGAATGTGTTCCATACTCGAGTCATCCTGGGTATGTATGATCTCAGATGGAGTGATGTTCTGGAGAAGGGTACATCCAGAGTGAAGTTGCTGCTTTCTGCCCGTCTTGTGGCATAAAAGCTTGTTTCACGCTCTCTCTCTCTCTCTCTCTATCTCTCTCTCTCTCTATATATATATATATATATATATATATATATATATATATATATATATATATATATATATATATATATATATATATACATATATATATATATATATATATATATATATATATATATATATATATATATATATATATATATATATATATATATATATATATATATATTATAGGCCATGTCCCTTAGCTCCAGGACTAGTCTTGTTGCAAACCTCTGCAGTGTCTCCTATATCTTGATAAGTTTGACCAAGTATGGGTTCCATGCTAGTGCTGTGTACTCCAATATGGGCCTGACGTACACGGTGTACAGGGTCGTGAATGACTTCTTACTTAGATGCCGAAACGTTATTCTCTGATGTGCCAGATGCGCATTTGCTGCAGCAGTTATTTGGTTGATGTGCGCCTCAGAGAATATACTCGGTATGATGCTTACCTCAAGATCATTCTCCTTGAGTGAGGTTTGGGGCCTTTTTTCTTCTGAGCCTGTACTCCGTCTGTGGTCTTCTTTGTCCTTCCCCAAACTTTACAATTTTGCACTTTGTGGGGTTAAACTAAGGAAACCTCTTAAGAAAACCTCCTAAAAAAACCTTAGAAAGTCTCCTGAGGAAACCACCTGAGGAAGCCTCCTGAGGAAACCACCTGAGGAAGCCTCCTGAGGAAGCCTCCTGAGGAAGCCTCCTGAGGAAACCACTTAAGGAAACTCCCTGCTCAGTTGAGATATTTCTGTAACTCGGATACCCAGGTGTTGCACACGTGATTTTATTCATCAACATACCGGCACTGTTTAGCATCAATATAATGTTGTAGGAGCACTACATGATGGTGGGGACCCAGGCCTCTGCATGGCCGCCCGCCCGCTGCGCCAAAGGTTACTGCAAATGTCACAAGAATTCAAACTCGTGCGTTCCTGTGTAAAAAAAAAAAATCTTGACAGCGGTGTATTGTGAACGTCTGACATTTTTAACAATAGCGTTACTGTGATGTTACACTAAGCAGATGAACAATGCTGAAAGCGTATCTTTGTACAGTCATAAGAACATAAGAAAGGAGGAACACTGCAGTAGGCCTATTGGACCATACTATTGGACCATACTATTGGACCATACTATTGGACCATCCTATTGGACCTTTCTCTTTACCCTTCCTGCTCATTTCTGTTTTTCCACCATACCTATTACTGTCCTTGTCACCTTAGGTGCCACTGGCTTTCCAATATCCACCTCATTCTGCCAATTACTGGTTTCCCTAAAACCTACAATATTACTACACTGGGAATTCACTGTTTTCCCCCCAAAATCTATACCACTAACTATTTCTAGTTTAAAGCCCTAACAGCTCCCTCCACTGCACTGGCCAGTGCCCCCACCCCAGACCTAGATAAGTGTACCCCATCCCCGGCATACATGTCATTTCTGCCATAGGAGAGGTCCAAGTTGACAGTGAATGTTACTGCATTTTCCTTACGGTGTTTGTCCAGCTAGCAATTGACACCAATTGCCCTGGACAACCATTCATTTCCAGTTCCTCTCCTTGGCAAAATACCACATATCACAGGGTTCCCACTCTTCTTTCTAATTATTTCTATAGCTGACCTGTACCTGCTAATCAGGTCTTCACTCCTACGTCTGCCAACATCGTTGTCTCCAGCACTGAAACAGGTAATGATGTTGTCCAGATGGCTAACAATATCCTTCATCCCAGCCTTAGGAAAACATACCCTCTACCTCTTCTTTCTATCTCTAAGACAAAAAGCCCTATCCATAAACTTAATCTCAACTAAAACAATGTTCTTACCTCGACTGGCGGTGTTCATGACGTTCTCGACGGTCTTAGTAGAGATGGTCTTTGCTGGGATGTCTCCACTGGCTGGCTTCACTGTGTAGTTAACTGTCCTTACTAGAACTGTCTTCGTTGGAAGATCATAGATGGTCGATTCACATTCGTCTGATAACAAGGAAAAAGAATTGCTGGTATTCACAGCAGTCTCCTGGACCTTCTTCAACTTAAGCTTCGTCCCTTTAGTTCCGACTAGCATCCATTCGTTGGTCCGATCATCGGCGACATTGTTCCGGGGATAATCCTTGTACATACCCTTCAGTCGTTGAATTTCTCTTCTTGCTTCCGTTAATTCTGCCTTAAGCTGCTGATATAGCTGTTCATAGTCGAGGGAAGCTATCATCAGTCTCAGTCAGCTAAGAACGGAGAGCACACTAGTCACGTCTTGACAAAGCTAAGTCAGAGCCTAAAAATTAAGGGACACTGCAGTAGGCCTAACTCACACCTACCCATACCCACTCATGTGCCCGGCCAATCTTTTTTTTTTTTTTTACAGTTGTACAAAGTGATCGTTTCTATTACCCTACTCAGAAAAAAAAAAAAACATACCACGGGCGGGGTTAGAACCCGCAATCAGAGAGTCTCAAAACTCCAAACCGTCGCGTTAGCCACTGGGCAAGCTAGCGGGTTCTAACCCCGCCTGTGGTACGCTGTGTTTGCAATCGTGTCATTACGATTTCGTGAGTCACCCTACTCAGGAGTTTGTTCCAGTCACTTACAACTTTACTGCCAAACAAATCCATTGTTTCGAGTCCTATTTTGATTAGATGTTTACAGCGGGTTATTTCTAAGAAAATGCACACATATGCAGTATAATGCGATCCTTTACGGACTACGTTTCGCCCTCACAGTATTATCCCCTTTATTCCCGTTTTCAATTTGTACACAAAAGTCATATCATTCCCTAATTTTACGTCCTTATAAAGTGATAATTCAGTGCCTTCAGCTTGTCATTCCTGATACGTAGGATCAACTTTGTCAACCTTCAGTGAATATATACCGGTATATTTCTGCCCATTTTGAAGTGTAGATAAATGGTTCAGAGAACCGACAAGTTGATAAATTAGACACATGTGCAACACTTGGGTATCTTTATTGAGGAAACGTTTCGCCACACAGTGGCTTCATCAGTCCATACAAAGGCGAATGGTGAAGAACAGGAGGAGTTTAAGATAATCAGTCCCTCAGCCTTGAGTCGATGTAATCAGTCCATCGATTCTGTTTGTGTACTGTTCCAGTCATGGTATTGTGTCTCTTTTTGTTTTTCCACCATTCTTCTCTATATTGGACTAATGAAGACACTGGATGGTGAAACTTATCCACAATAATGATAGCTCCAAGTGCCAAGTGTCTCATTCTTCAACTTGTCGGTTTTCTGAACCACTTATCTACCAAGACTACGTAAAGCTGAAGTGTAAACTGACAACCCCTGTTATTTTGAGAACTGATACTGTTAGCGGCACTGAGAGCACTGCACTCTTGTATTGGCTTGAAATCTCTGCTAATTAGAACTTCTAAATCATTTTCTCATTATTTACCGGCATATAAGGCGCACGAGTATTATCAATATTACAACTTTATTGTTATAGAGAAATCTATCACCACTTGCCAGTGACCCTGACCTTGACCCTGACCCTGACCTTGACCCTGACACCTGGGTGTCTTTATCAACATAATCTTGAACTTGACCTTGAGTATAAAAGGCGCAGGGTAATTTTCAATGATTTTTCCTGGGTAAAAATGCGCGCTTTATATGCCGGAAAATACGCTAGTTTAAACCACGGTACGGGTGGGGTTCGAACTCGCGGCAGGTTAATCGTAAAACTCCAGGCCAGTGCGTAAGCCACTGGGCCAGCTAGGAATCATGTTATTACGATTTCGTGAGTCACTTAAAATTAGTTTAACATCATCATTATACACCCCATAACCATCCTGTAGACGCTAATCAAAAGATTACAGAGGTACATAATGGGTCGCGTAATGCATCTCCCGCTACTTGCCCCGGGCAGTTTTTTTACTGGCAAACCTGGACAGGAGAACTGTGTGGGGCTACCCTGGGCAGCGAGCGAGGTGGGTAGGGCAAGCAAGTGGGGCAGGAAAATATGTATATATGCTTATAGATATATTTCCAGACAAGGTTAAACAGTGAGTGAGTCGGTCCTGGTCAGTCTTGGCATGCACTGGGTGAGTCTAAAGGCTCACACAGCCTACTGGATCTATAAAGTGCAGTGAATATTTGTGAATAACGAGCACCCAGTGCAAAGTTTATTGTATCTATAGATACGATACACACGGAAATATACAAAAAAATGAAGGGAACAGATGACTGTACACAATATAACCACACCCACATAAAAATATTATTACTGCCGTTTCTGTGATGTCTGATAATGAGAGAAAAGTCTATGGAAGAATTTTATATTTTTTACTCTGTGGTTGTATTGGACACGTGAGTATATTTGACGCAGCCGTCTTATTGTAGTCACTGTTTTGAAGGTTAAAGTAGTGTTTAATAATTCTAGATTGTTGGTAAGTTTAGAAATGGCAACAGTGTAGTACTGTGTATACACTGACATGTGCACTTCTCAGTGTTTATATACACTGACATGTGCACGTCTCAGTGTTTATATACACTGACATGTGCACGTCTCAGTGTTTATATACACTGACATGTGCACGTCTCAGTGTTTATATACACTGACATGTGCACGTCTCAGTGTTTATATGCACTGACATGTGCACGTCTCAGTGTTTATATACACTGACATGTGCACGTCTCAGTGTTTATATACACTGAGATGTGCACGTCTCAGTGTTTATATACACTGACATGTGCACGTCTCAGTGTTTATATACACTGACATGTGCACGTCTCAGTGTTTATATACACTGACATGTGCACGTCTCAGTGTTTATATACACTGACATATGCACGTCTCAGTGTTTATATACACTGACATGTGCACGTCTCAGTGTTTATATACACTGACATGTGCACGTCTCAGTGTTTATATGCACTGACATGTGCACGTCTCAGTGTTTATATACACTGAGATGTGCACGTCTCAGTGTTTATATACACTGACATGTGCACGTCTCAGTGTTTATATACACTGACATGTGCACGTCTCAGTGTTTATATACACTAACATGTGCACGTCTCAGTGTTTATATACAATGAGATGTGCACGTCTCAGTGTTTATATACACTGACATGTGCACGTCTCAGTGTTTATATACACTGACATGTGCACGTCTCAGTGTTTATATACACTGACATGTGCACGTCTCAGTGTTTATATACACTAACATGTGCACGTCTCAGTGTTTATATACAATGAGATGTGCACGTCTCAGTGTTTATATACACTGACATGTGCACGTCTCAGTGTTTATATACACTGACATGTGCACGTCTCAATGTTTATATACACTGAGATGTGCACCACTCAGTGTTTATATACACTGAGATGTGCACCACTCAGTGTTTATATACACTGACATGTGCACCACTCAGTGTTTATATACACTGAGATGTGCACCACTCAGTGTTTACATAAACTGAGACGTGCACCACTCAGTGTATGTACACTGTGAGTTCATTTTAAACCCCATTTAAGTGACATAATTAGTCTTAGCTGATGGTGTGTAGGCTAATTAGGTTCGTAATGACCCTCGTGGTGGGCCTAATGGAAGGTAATTAGTAATACCATGGAAAATTAAGTTAGCTAAATATAAATCATCATGTTTAACAGCAGTAATCATAATAATAATAATAAGAAGAAGAAAAACAAGAAGAACAAGGAAGAGGAGGAGGAGAAATACTTGTTATAGTTACAACTGTTAACTAGTTACTTGAGATAATTTCACGACGGTAAAGTTTAAGGACAAATAGCGGGCGGGATCCCTGGGACCTGACTGGTCATGGGGACTCTCCCTGGGACCTGACTGGTCATGGGGACTCTCCCTGGGACCTGACTGGTCGTGGGGACTCTCCCTGGGACCTGACTGGTCGTGGGGACTCTCCCTGGGACCTGACTGGTCATGGGGACTCTCCCTGGGCCCTCACTATTCGTGTGGACTCTCCCTGGGACCTGACTGACCGTTGGGACTCTCCCTGGGACCTGACTGGTCGTGGGGACTCTCCCTAGGATCTGACTGGTCATGGGGACTCTCCCTGGGCCCTCACTGTTCGTGTGGACTCTCCCTGGGACCTGACTGACCGTTGGGACTCTCCCTGGGACCTGACTGGTCGTGGGGACTCTCCCTGGGACCTGACTGGTCATGGGGACTCTCCCTGGGACCTGACTGGTCATGGGGACTCTCCCTGGGACCTGACTGGTCATGGGGACTCTCCCTGGGACCTGACTGGTCATGGGGACTCTCCCTGGGACCTGACTGGTCATGGGGACTCTCCCTGGGACCTGACTGGTCGTGGGGACTCTCCCTGGGACCTGACTGGTCATGGGGACTCTCCCTGGGACCTGACTGGTCATGGGGACTCTCCCTGGGACCTGACTGGTCATGGGGACTCTCCCTGGGACCTGACTGGTCATGGGGACTCTCCCTGGGACCTGACTGGTCGTGGGGACTCTCCCTGGGACCTGACTGGTCATGGGGACTCTCCCTGGGACCTGACTGGTCATGGGGACTCTCCCTAGGATCTGACTAGTCATGGGGACTCTCCCTGGGACCTGACTGGTCGTGGGGACTCTCCCTAGGACCTGACTGGTCGTGGGGACTCTCCCTGGGACCTCACTGGTCGTGGGGACTCTCCCTGGGACCTGACTGGTCATGGGGACTCTCTCTGGGATCTGACTGGTTATGGGGACTCTCCCTGGAACTTGACTGTTCGTGGGGACTCTCCCTGGGACCTCACTGGTCGTGGGGACTCTCCCTGGGACTTGACTGGTCGTGGGGACTCTTCCTTGGCCCTCACTGTTCGTGCGGACTCTCCCTGGGACCTGACTGACCGTTGGGACTCTCCCTGGGACCTTACAGCTCATGGGGACTCTCCCTGGTATCTGACTGGTCGTGGAAACTCTTCCTGGGACCTCACTGGTCGTGGGGATTCTCCCTAGGACCTCACTGGTCTTGGGGACTCTCCCTTGGACCTCACTGGGAGTAAAGAATCACCTTGGGACGTCAGTGGTCGTGGGGACTCTTCCTGGGACGTCACTAGTCGTGAGGACTCCCTCGGAGCTCACTGGTCGTGGAGACTCTTCCTTGGACCTCACTGGTCGTGGGGACTCTCCCTGGGACCTCATTGGTCGTAGGGACTCTCCCTGGGACCTCACAGGGCGTAGGGAGTCACCCTGGGACCTCACTGGTCGTGGAGACTCACTCTCCCTGGGACCTGACTGGTCGTGGAGACTCTCCCTGGGACCTCACTGGTCGTGGGGAGTCTCCCTGGGACCTCACTGGTCGTGGGGACTCTCCCTGGGACCTCGTTGGTCGTGGGGACTCTCCCTGGGACCTCACTGGTCGTGGGGACTCTTCCTTGGACCTCACTGGTCGTGGGGAGTCTTCTGTGATCTCACTGGTCTTGGGAACTCTCCCTGGGACCTCACTGGTCGTGGGGACTCTCCCTGGGACCTCACTGGTCGTGGGGACTCTCCCTGGAACCTCACTGGTCGTGGAGACTCTCCCTGGGACCTCACTGGTCGTGGGGACTCTCCCTGGGACCTCACTGGTCGTGGAGACTCTCCCCGGGGCTTCACTGATAGTGGGACTCTCCCTGGGACCTCACTGGTCGTGGGGGCTCTCCCTGGGACCTCACTGGTCGTGGAGACTCTCCCTGGGACGTCACTGGTCGTGGGGACTCTCCCTGGGACCTCACTGATAGTGGGACTCTCCCCGGGACCTCACTGGTCGTGGAGACTTTCCCTAGGTGTTTAGCAAGCTATTTACATACCCTTTATTTATCCTTATTTTCCATTTATACACCTCAATCATACCCCCCTAATTCTACGCCTTTCTGTAGAGTGCAGCTTCACGGCCTCAGTCTGTCCTCATAGGGAAGATTTCTGATACATGGGATCAACTTTGTCATCCTCCTTTGTATGTTTTCCGGTGCATTTGTATCCATTAATGTAATACTGTGACCAGAACTGTGCAGCGTAATGTAAATGAGGCCTAACCAAAGGTGTAAAGAGTTGAAGAACAACCTGAGGACTTCTATTATTTATACTTTTTAATATGATTAAGAGGAGTCCTCGGGTTGTTCTTCAACTCTATATACCTTTGGTTAGGCCTCATTTACAATATGCTGCCCAGTTCTGGTCACCGTATTACATTAATGGATATAAATGCTCTGGAAAATGTATAAAGGAGGATGACAAAGTTGATCCCATGTATCAGAAATCTTCCCTATGAGGATAGACTAAGGGCCCTGAATCTGCACTCTCTAGAAAGGCGTAGAATTAGGGGGGATATGATTGAGGTGTATAAATGGAAAACAGGAATAAATTAAGGAATGTAAATAGCGTGTTAAAAAAATCTACCCAAGACAGGACTCGCAGAGATGATTTTAAGTTGGAGGAACCAATAGGCTCGCTGCCGTGCTCCTCAGTTCTTACGTTCTTGTACATGAATGGTATATGATACCAACAAAATGAAGAATTAGACACATGTGCAACATCTGGGTATCTTTATTTGTAGACGTTTCACCATCCAGTGGCTTTATCAATACAGTACGAGGTTATAATATGAAGAATGAATAGCTATATACAAAAGATGAGGTGGTCAGTCCCTCAGTCTGGAGAAGAGTATCGTTCCATAGTCTGAAACAATATGTAACGATACTCTTCTCCAGACTGAGGGACTGACCACCTCAAAACTTCAAGGGTGATGGACTGATTACATCGTCTTCACGTCTCTTCTATCAACTTTTCTGTACTCGACTGAAGAAACCTACTGTGTAGGCGAAACGTTTCGAAATAAAGATGCCTAACTGTTGCATATGTGTCTTACCTCACATCAACCAAGGTGTTGGTGCTAGCCGCATGCACACCAACGTACTCATCAAAGCCACGATGATCAGGAACTCACCTGAAGAAATTAACCAGTTCCTACTTGAAGACAGTCAGGAGTCTGTTCGTAATTCACCTTATGTTTGAAGTTAGGTTCTTGAAAACTGATTCCAGAACGCTGGAAGAGAAGCTCTGGCGGCAGATAATTTGAGCACCTTCAAGGTCATCAAAACAAAGATTTTACAGAGATGCATCCATCTGTTTTTGCAGACAGGACTCTTAATCCTCCCCCCCCCCCAAAAAAAAAAAAGAAATACAGTAACTCTCACTCTCGCTGAATTATAGCTTATTTCCTCCCATATATACAGTGACGCCCCCTGGGGCAGCGACTCCTCGGGGGAGATAAGACGCCTCTCACTACTCCCACACTCTGAGGATGAAAGGGGCCATGAGCTGTATTCTTTGCACCAGACACACACACACACACACACACACACACACACACACGCAGAGCAGAACAGAACAGCAAGGGCAAGCACACACACACAACTATTCTCAGAACCATACAACCTATCACACCATCCCAACACACACTACAATCCATACCCACAGCCTCCACCCAACACCGAGCTATAGAATCCCACAGTATGCCACCAGGTCTCCCACCCTCACAGGCCCCCCAAACCACAGTGTTGGAAAGGAAACTGAAGGTATGGTACACAAACGCTGATGGAATAACAAATAAGTGGGAGGAGTGGCATGAAAGAGTCAAAGAAGCATCACCGGACATCATAGCTCTCACAGAAACCAAGCTTACAGGTATGATAACAGATGCCGTCTTTCCAACGGGATACCAAATCCTGAGGAAAGACAGAGGGAACAGGGGGGGTGGAGGAGTGGCGTTGCTGATCAAAAATCGCTGGAATTTTGATGAGCTGGAGAGAGGAGACAGCGGAGAAGAAAGTGATTACATAGCGGGAACACTTCACTCTGGAGGTCCCAAGGTGGTAATAGCAGTGATGTATAACCCACCACAGAACAGCAGGAGGCCAAGGCAAGAGTACGACGAGAGCAATAGAGCGATGGTTGACACACTGGCTAGAGTGGCCAGAAGAGCTCATGCATGCAGGGCAAAGCTCCTGATCATGGGTGACTTTAACCATAAGGAGATCGACTGGGAGAACTTGGACCCACATGGAGGCCAAGATACATGGAGGGCTAAGATGATGGAGGTGGTACTGGAAAACTTCATGTGCCAACACGTAAGGGACACTACAAGAGAGAGAGGAGAGGATGAACCAGCAAGGCTGGACTTAGTATTCACCTTGAGTAGTGCAGATATCGAGGACATCACATATGAAAGACCCCTTGGGGCCAGTGACCATGTGGTTTTAAGCTTCGAATACACAGTAGAGCTACAAGTGGAGGGAGAAGCAGGAAGGCCAGGACGAATGAAGCCAAACTACAAGAAAGGGGACTACACAGGAATGAGGAACTACCTGAACGGGGTTCAGTGGGACAGAGAACTGGCAGGGAAGCCAGTTAATGAGATGATGGAATATGTAGCAACAAAATGCAAGGAGGCTGAGGAGAGGTTTGTACCCAAGGGTAACAGGAATAATGAAAAAGCCAGGATGAGCCCATGGTTTACCCAAAGGTGCAGGGAGGCAAAAACCAAGTGTGCTAGGGAATAGAAGAAATATAGAAGGCAAAGGACCCAGGAGAATAAGGAGAACAGTCGTAGAGCCAGAAACGAATATGCACAGATAAGAAGGGAGGCCCAAAGACAATATGAAAATGACATAGCAGCGAAAGCCAAATCTGACCCAAAACTGTTGTACAGCCACATCAGGAGGAAAACAACAGTCAAGGACCAGGTAATCAGGCTAAGGAAGGAAGGAGGAGAGACAACAAGAAATGACCGTGAAGTATGTGAAGAACTCAACAAGAGATTCAAAGAAGTGTTCACAGAGGAGACAGAAGGGACTCCAGAAAGACGGAGAGGTGGGGCACACCACCAAGTGCTGGACACAGTGCACACAACCGAGGAAGAAGTGAAGAGGCTTCTGAGTGAGCTAGATACCTCAAAGGCAATGGGGCCAGATAACATCTCCCCATGGGTATTGAGAGAGGGAGCAGAGGCGCTATGTGTACCCCTAACAACAATATTCAATACATCTATCGAAACAGGGAGATTGCCTGAGGCATGGAAGACAGCAAATGTAGTCCCAATCTTTAAAAAAGGAGACAGACATGAAGCATTAAACTACAGACCAGTGTCACTGACATGTATAGTATGCAAAATCATGGAGAAGATTATCAGGAGAAGAGTGGTGGAACACCTAGAAAGGAACGATCTCATCAACAGCAGCCAACATGGTTTCAGGGACGGGAAATCCTGTGTCACAAACCTACTGGAGTTCTATGACATGGTGACAGCAGTAAGACAAGAGAGAGAGGGGTGGGTGGATTGCATTTTCTTGGACTGCAAGAAGGCGTTTGACACAGTTCCACACAAGAGATTGGTGCAAAAACTGGAGGACCAAGCAGGGATAACAGGGAAGGCACTACAATGGATCAGGGAATACTTGTCAGGAAGACAGCAGCGAGTCATGGTACGTGGCGAGGTGTCAGAGTGGGCACCTGTGACCAGCGGGGTCCCGCAGGGGTCAGTCCTAGGACCAGTGCTGTTTCTGGTATTTGTGAACGACATGACGGAAGGAATAGACTCTGAGGTGTCCCTGTTTGCAGATGACGTGAAGTTGATGAGAAGAATTCACTCGATCGAAGACCAGGCAGAACTACAAAGGGATCTGGACAGGCTGCAAACCTGGTCCAGCAATTGGCTCCTGGAGTTCAATCCCACCAAGTGCAAAGTCATGAAGATTGGGGAAGGGCAAAGAAGGCCGCAGACGGAGTACAGTCTAGGGGGTCAGAGACTACAAACCTCACTCAAGGAAAAAGATCTTGGGGTGAGTATAACACCAGGCACATCTCCTGAAGCGCACATCAACCAAATAACTGCTGCAGCATATGGGCGCCTAGCAAACCTCAGAACAGCATTCCGACATCTTAATAAGGAATCATTCAGGACCCTGTACACCGTGTACGTTAGGCCCATATTGGAGTATGCGGCACCAGTTTGGAACCCACACCTAGCCAAGCACGTAAAGAAACTAGAGAAAGTGCAAAGGTTTGCAACAAGACTAGTCCCAGAGCTAAGAGGTATGTCCTACGAGGAGAGGTTAAGGGAAATCAACCTGACGACACTGGAGGACAGGAGAGATAGGGGGACATGATAACGACATACAAAATACTGAGAGGAATTGACAAGGTGGACAAAGACAGGATGTTCCAGAGATTGGACACAGTAACAAGGGGACACAGTTGGAAGCTGAAGACACAGATGAATCACAGGGATGTTAGGAAGTATTTCTTCAGCCACAGAGTAGTCAGTAAGTGGAATAGTTTGGGAAGCGATGTAGTGGAGGCAGGATCCATACATAGCTTTAAGCAGAGGTATGATAAAGCTCACGGCTCAGGGAGAGTGACCTAGTAGCGATCAGTGAAGAGGCGGGGCCAGGAGCTCGGACTCGACCCCCGCAACCTCAACTAGGTGAGTACAACTAGGTGAGTACACACAAACACACACACACACACGCACACACATACACACACACACACACACACACACACACACACACACACACACACACACACACACACACACACACACACACACACACACACACACACACACGCACGCACACACACACACACACACACACACACACACACACACACACACGCACGCACACACACACAAACACCTCACTGATCGTGGGGACTCTAATAACGACCTTTCTGCTATTACACAGGTGGTGGCACAGGTACTGGGGTGCCTACTGGTGCCAACAACACCTCGCGCTATCTACGACCATGAACGACCTGGTCTCGAGACCAGCCAGAGTGGCCTGCCAGGCCAGATCGTCACGGAAAACTACCAGTAAGTATTATATAAAAAACTGACTCACAACCGATGGATCCCGGGTTCGATCTCCGGG
This sequence comes from Cherax quadricarinatus, assembly GCF_038502225.1. Lineage (NCBI taxonomy): Eukaryota > Metazoa > Arthropoda > Malacostraca > Decapoda > Parastacidae > Cherax > Cherax quadricarinatus. The sequence continues at coordinate 6,635,802 of NC_091340.1, read as the reverse complement.
CTGGGAGAAATATGTTATAGTGTTTCCTCTCACCCGTTGTCCCTATTTACCTAGGAGTAAATAGGTACCCAGGGTCGTATCTTGGGGTGGTGGGGTGGGGGGTGTTGTAGATAGAGCCGAGCTTGGAAAAGAGTTAAGGGCTCTGGATCTGAGGAACTGGAGCTACCCCCTCCCCTCAAATTCAATTTGATTACCTCCCAGGCAATGTATGACCCTTATAGGTTCAGCGCCTTTTCATTATAATAATAATATTAAGAATAACAATGACAATAATGAAAATAATAATGATAATAATAATAATAATAATAATAATAATAATAATAATAATAATAATAATAATAATAATAATAATTAATAATGACTAAAACAATGGAACATCTAAACCTGCTGGTGTTGACAGGTGGATGGCGCCAGACGGCCAGCTAGTGAAACTCTCCTATGTTGTTGACCATATGGGCTTCAGAGATGTCGACGACTTCAAGAACCCATGGCCCACAGACGTCAGGAACCCATGGCCCACAGACGTCAGGAACCCATGGCCCACAGACGCCAGGAACCCATGGCCCACAGACGACAGGAACCCAGGGTTCACAGACGTCAGTAATCTATGGTCTACCGACGTCAGGAACCCATGGCCCACAGACGTCAGGAACCCAGGGCTCACAGACGTCAGGAATCCATGGTCTACACACGTCAGGAATCTATGGCCCAAACGCGTCACCTCACATATAAATAGACAAGAGATGGACTCGGAAGAGGATAGTGACGAGAGAAGTGAAATGGAGGACAGTGAGTCAGAGGAAGACTGGAAGAAGAAAACAGTAGAAGTCATTGAAGAGGACTCGGGATCAGAGGAGATTGAGTCAGAGGAAGACTGGAAGAAGAGGGAGACAGTAGATGTCATTGAAGAGGAATTTGGAAAGAAAGAAATCGTTTCAAAAGAAAAGTTTAAGAGAAGAGAGTCAATGGAGGTCACTCAAGAGGGATATGAAATGGTGGATAATGAATCAAAAGGCGAAAAAGAGGAAAAGAAAGAGACATCAAAAGTCACTGATGAGAAAGAAATGGAAATGGGGAAAGAAACAAAAGATTATTTAAGTAAAGAAAACTTTGACTTCAAGAAGAGCCTCGAGACGGTGACAGACAATGTCAAAACTGAATTTCAAACAATAATAGAATCTAGCGAAGCAAACTCTAAGGAAAAAGAAAATGAGAAAACACAAGAAGATGAGGAAGTAGAAATACTAGCAAAAGATAAAAGTAATTCGCAGGAGCAGAAGACAATCAAGCGTCAGGAAAGCGATTTTCAAGACAATATAAGTACTGAAGAAGACACTTCAGGGGAAGCTACAAGAAACAAATATTTGGTAGTGGCGACACCTGGAGCTACAACTCTTGTAACTAAGTCTGTCTTTCCTCGTCTTGTTCCCGTCAAAGTAGAAGCTGAAATGGCAAGTGTCACGGCAGCAGCAGCAGCAGCAGCAGCGACACATCCTCCGGTCACACCACAAGACGCTTTCCCTCTAGGTCATGCCAGACTGTCCATGTCCTCTTCAGAAATCTTAGGTGTGGCTGAGTCCCAACTCCTGCCTGTTACTGCTGTTTCTCTCACCACGAATCTTAACCATGCCGTAAATAACGTTCCTTCTGTAGAACAGCTGGATTCATCCACTGGATCTCTGTCTTACAATCATGATGTAAAGGGTAAAGCAATTTCGCCAGAGTCACTTGATTCACAGTCAAGTAAACTTCTGCAGCACCAGTTTTCTAAAAGCCCTGATGTACCATTAGACACAAGTTTTGTTGGAATTGATGATGAACTTCTCTCCGAAGATGTTTTTATGCGAACAGAACCAGATTCTTCACTAAAAGTATTATCACAATCCAATATTAACCAATATACTGCCAATAACACTGTGGAAAGTCTCGGTGCTGACCAGTATGTTGCCAGTAACACTGAGGAAAGTGTTGCACCTGCAACTACTGTTTACGTGCAGGAGGCAGAATCTCTTTATGAAATTCCATCGGATGCAATGGATGAATTTACAGCTGATCTAGAAATTGCTAATCCTGAGTCTCCTGAGCGACAGAACCCAAGAGAAACACCAGCAGCTGGTACTCTCGAAGTGATAAATACGAACCTAGAGGCAGTTTTACCTCTTCTGGCGAATTCATCCACAACGTTTGTCTCACAAGCTGCTAAGATGCTACTATCCGGTACAATGGAAAACTTACCGAAACATAATGAGGAAATTTCTGAATTATATCCTAAATTAGCAGTTGATCCCTTGATGATCCTTCCTACTCGGTTCGAGGACAAGGAGCCTACTGCATCCTTGGAGCCCCCTACAACTGTAGTCGAATCATTAATCCAAGACGAATATCAGGATGTGTTTTATAAGGCAGTGAACAAGACTGGGCCAGTAGTAGACACCATGGATAATGTCGAACAGTCACCACCTCAGCTTCTCGTTCCAGAAGATGACTTTGTGGAAGTGTCTCCATCCTCAGCAGGAGAGGTTGAGGGACCAGCCAACGTTGGTCGATCCCTGGATAGCCTACCCATCCCTGCGGAGTTCCCAGATCTCAACCCCGCCAACGCAATATTTATCGATGTTGAAATTGTCCAGCTTGATGATCCAAACACTACTTTGGCTCCAGATAAAGAGGTTTTAACCCCACCTTCCATAATTGAGCCTCTAGAGTTTCTAAAAACATCGAATGAGAAGAGAAAGATTTCCATTGCAGTTCCTGAATTGCATTATTTACAGACCGCGCCATCAGGAGTGAAGGGTCTTCAGCCCCTTTCCTTGAGTCACCAGTCTTCAGATTCCTTAAACTTAGTCCCCAGTGACAGTCTTTCTGCACCTGAACTTGTGGTTTCCCTTCCTCGTCCGGTTGAAACTGCTGGTGCAACGAAAACTAGCGAGGAGGACTATGTCACTGTGCTTCCCGTGTCTGTTCCTAGTTTGAGCTCTTCTACCGCGGCTCCTTATGCCCAGTATGCGTCAGTTCCTACATTCCTCGCTTCAGCTTCAGCTCTCAGCACTCCTACTTCAGCTCTCAGCACTCATGCTTCAGCTCTCAGCATACCTATCTCAGCTCTAGACAACATAGCGCCTTTAGTTGGTCCTTTTCTCACAGAAAGTGGCCTCATGCCAGTGTCCGGTGAGGACCTGCCCAGGACATCTCACACTAGTGAGCTTCATCTCTCCACAACACTGCCAGTACTGGAGACATCTACCAAATTTTCTGATGTCCCTGAGTTTCCTGTCACTGTTGGGAGTGTCCTTGACAGTCTTGCTATTGCAGGCAGTGTCCTTGAGAGTCTTGCTCCTGCTGGAAGTGTTCCCGAGGGTTCTGGTCCTGCTGTTAGTGTTTTCGAGGGTTCTGATCCTGCTGTTAGTGCTCCCGAGGGTTCTTATCCTGCTGGTAGTATTCCCGAGGGTTCTGATCCTGCTGGTAGTGTTCCCGAGGGTTCTGATCCTGCTGGTAGTGTTCCCGAGAATTCTGATCCTGCTGGTAGTGTTCCCGAAGGTTCTGATCCTGCTGGTAGTGTTCCCGAGGGTTCCGATCCTGCTGGTAGTTTTCCCGAGGGTTCTGATCTTGCTGGTAGTGTTCCCGAGGGTTCTGATCCTGATGGCAGTGTTCCCGAAGGCTCTGCTCTTGTTGGTAGTGTTCACAAGGGTTCTGATCCTGCTGGCAGAGTTCCCGAGAGTTCTGCTCCTACTGGTAGTGTTCCCAAGGGTTCTGATTCTACTGGTAATGTTCACAAGGGATCTAATCCTGCTGGCAGTGTTCCCAAGGGTTCTGCTCCTGCTGGTAGTGTTCCCATGGGATCTAATCCAGCTGGCACTGTTCACGAGGGTTCTGGTACTGTCGATAGTGCTCCCGATGGTTCTGCTCCTGCTGGTAGTGTTCCCGAAGGTTCTGCTCCGGTTGGTAGTGTTCCCATGGGATTTGATCTTGCTGACAGTGTCTACGAGGGTTCTGGTACTGTCGGTAGTGCTCCCGAAGGTTCTGCTCCTGCTGGTAGTGTTCCGGAAGGTTCGGCTAATGCTGGCAGTGTTCACGAGGGTTCTGATCCTGTTGGTAGTGTTCCCGAAGGTTCTGCTCCTGCTGGTAGTGTTCCCGAAGGTTCTGCTCCTGCTGGTAGTGTTCTCGAAGGTTCTGCTCCTGCTGGTAGTGTTCCCGAGGGTTCTGCTCATGCTGGAAGTGTTCCCAAGGGTTCCGATCTTGCTGGCAGTGTTCACGAGGGTTCTGATCCTGTTGGTAGTCTTCCCGAAGGTTCTGCTCCTGCTGGTAGTGTTCCCGAAGGTTCTGCTCCGGTTGGTAGTGTTCCCTTGGGATTTGATCTTGCTGACAGTGTCTACGAGGGTTCTGGTACTGTCGGTAGTGCTCCCGAAGGTTCTGCTCCTGCTGGTAGTGTTCCGGAAGGTTCGGCTAATGCTGGCAGTGTTCACGAGGGTTCTGATCCTGTTGGTAGTGTTCCCGAAGGTTCTGCTCCTGCTGGTAGTGTTCCCGAAGGTTTTGCTCCTGCTGGTAGTGTTCTCGAAGGTTCTGCTCCTGCTGGTAGTGTTCCCGAGGGTTCTGCTCCTGCTGGAAGTGTTCCCAAGGGTTCCGATCTTGCTGGCAGTGTTCACGAGGGTTCTGATCCTGTTGGTAGTGTTCCCGAAGGTTCTGCTCCTGCTGGTAGTGTTCCCGAAGGTTCTGCTCCTGCTGGTAGTGTTCCCGAGGGTTCTGCTCCTGCTGAAAATGTTCCCAAGGGTTCCGATCTTGCTGGCAATGTTCACGAGGGTTCTGATCCTGTTGGTAGTGTTCCCGACGGTTCTGCTCCTGCTGGTAGTGCTCCCGAAGGTTCTGCTCCTGCTGGTAGTGTTCTCGAAGGTTCTACTCCTGCTGGTAGTGTTCCCGAAGGTTCTGCTCCTGTTGGTAGTGTTCTCGAAGGTTCTGCTCCTGCTGGTAGTGTTCCCGAAGGTTCTCCTCCTGCTGGTAGTGTTCTCGAAGGTTCTGCTCCTGCTGGAAGTGTTCCCGAGGATTCTGCTCCTGCTGGAAGTGTTCCCAAGGGTTCCGATCTTGCTGGCAGTGTTCACGAGGGTTCTGATCCTGTTGGTAGTGTTCCCGAAGGTTCTGCTCCTGCTGGTAGTGTTCCCGAAGGTTCTGATCCTGTTGGTAGTGTTCCCGAAGGTTCTGTTCCTGCTGGTAGTGTTCTCGAAGGTTCTGCTCCTGCTGGTAGTGTTCCCGAAGGTTCTGCTCCTGCTGGTAGTGTTCTCGAAGGTTCTGCTCCTGCTGGTAGTGTTCCCGAAGGTTCTGCTCCTGCTGGTAGTGTTCTCGAAGGTTCTGCTCCTGCTGGTAGTGTTCCCGAGGATTCTGCTCCTGCTGGAAGTGTTCCCAAGGGTTCCGATCTTGCTGGCAGTGTTCCTGAAGGTTCTGATCCTGTTGGTAGTGTTCCTGAAGGTTCTGCTCCTGCTGGTAGTGTTCCCGAAGGTTCTGCTTCTGCTGGTAGTGTTCCAGAGGGTTCTGCTCCTACTGGTAGTGTTACCGAGAGTTCTGATCCTGCTGGTAGTGTTCCCGAGGGTTTTGTTCCTGCTGGTAGTGTTCCAGAGGGTTCTGATCCTGCTGCTAGTGTTCCCGAAGGTTCTGATCCTGCTGGTAGTGTTCCCGAGGGTTCTGATCCTGCTGGTAGTGTTCCAGAAGGTTCTGATCCTGCTGGTAGTGTTCCCGAGGGTTCTGTTCCTGCTGGTAGTGTTCCAGAGGGTTCTGATCCTGCTGCTAGTGTTCCAGAAGGTTCTGATCATGCTGGTAGTGTTCCCGAGGGTTCTGACCCTGCTGGTAGTGTTTCAGAAGGTTCTGATCCTGATGGTAGTGTTCCCGAGGGTTCTGTTCCTGCTGGTAGTGTTCCAGAGGGTTCTGATCCTGCTGGCAGTGTTCCAGAAGGTTCTGATCCTGCTGGTAGTGTTCCCGAGGGTTCTGATCCTGCTGGTAGTGTTCCAGAAGGTTCTGATCCTGCTGATAGTGTTTCCGAGGGTTCTGAGCCTGCTGGTAGTGTTCCAGAAGGTTCTGCTCCTGCTGGTAGTGTTCCCGAGGGTTCTGCTTCTTCAGGTAAGGTTCCAGAGGGTTCTGCTTCTGCAGGTAGTGTTCCAGAGAGTTCTGATCCTGCTGGTGGTATTACCGAGGGTTCTGATCCTGCTGGTAGTGTTTTAGAGGGTTATGATCTTGCTGGTAGTGTTCTAGAAGGTTCTGATCCTGCTGGTAGTGTTCCCGAGGGTTCTGTTCCTGCTGGGAGTGTTCCAGAGGGTTCTGATCCTGCTGGTAGTGTTCCAGAAGGTTCTGATCTTGCTGGTAGTGTTCCCGAGGGTTCTGATCCTGCTGGTAGTGTTCCAGAAGGTTCTGATCCTGCTGGTAGTGTTCCCGAGGGTTTTGTTCCTGCTGGTAGTGTTCCAGAGGGTTCTGATCCTGCTGGTAGTGTTCCAGAGGGTTCTGCTCCTGCTGGTAGTGTTCCAGAGGGTTCTGCTCCTGTTGGTAGTGTTTCAGAGGGTTCTGCTCCTGCTGGTAGTGTTCCCGAGGGTTCTGATCCTGATGGTGGTGTTCCAGAGGGTTCTGCTCTTGCTGGTAGTGTTCCCGAGGGTTCTGACCCTGCTGGTAGTGCTTCCGAGGGTTCTGCTTCTGCTGGTAGTGTTCCCGAGGGTTCTGTTTCTGCTGGTAGTGTTCCAGAGGGTTCTGCTCCTGCTGGTAGTGTTTCAGAGGGTTCTGCTTCTGCTGGCCGTGCTCCAGAGGGTTCTGCTCCTGCTGGTAGTGTTTCAGAGGGTTCTGCTCCTGCTGGTAGTGTTCCAGAGGGTTCTGCTCCTGTTGGTAGTGTTTCAGAGGGTTCTGCTCCTGCTGGTAGTGTTCCCGAGGGTTCTGCTCCTGCTGGTAGTGTTTCAGAGGATTCTGCTTTTGCTGGTAGTGTTTCAGAGGGTTCTGCTCCTGCTGGTAGTGTTCCAAAGGGTTCTGCTCCTGCTGGTAGTGTTCCAGAGAGTTTTACTTTTGCTGGTAGTGTTCCAGAGAGTTTTACTTTTGCTGGTAGTGTTCCAGAGGGTTTTACTTCTGCTGGTAGTGTTCCAGAGGGTTCTGTTCCTGCTGGTAGCGTTCCAGAGAGTTCTGCTTCTGCTGGTAGTGTTCCAGAGAGTTCTGCTTCTTCTGGTAGTGTTCCAGAGAGTTCTGCTTCAGCTGGTAGTGTTCCAGAGGGTTCTGCTCCTGCTGATGGTGTTCCCGAGGGTTCTGGTCCTGCTAGTAGTGCTCCCGAGAATTCTGCTTCTTCTGGTAGTGTTTCCGAGGGTTCTGATCCTGCTGGTAGTGTTCCCGAGGATTCTGCTCCTGCTGGTAGTGTTCCCGAGGGTTCTGCTCCTGCTAGTAGTGCTCCCGAGGGTTCTACTTCTTCTGGTAGTGTTCCAGAGAGTTCTGCTTCTTCTGGTAGTGTTCCCGAGGGTTCTGATCCTCCTGGCAGTGTTCCCGATGGTTCTGATCCTGCTGGTAGTGTCCTTGAGAGACCAACTCTTATTTCCAGTGTTCGTGGCAACCCCGCACCTGTTTCCAGTGTCCGTGGAGGTTCCGCCCGTTTTATCAGTGTCCGTGGAGGTTCTGCCCGTGTTTCCAGTGTCCGTGGCAATCCTGCCCTTGTTTCCATTGTCCGTAAAGGTCCTGCACCTGTTTTCAGTGTCCGTGGTAATCCTGGTCTTATTTCCAGTGTCCGTGGAGCTGCCGTCCGTGTTCCAAAAAGTTCGGCTCTTGGTGGTAGTGAACCCGAGGGTTCTAATCCTTCTGGCAGTGTTCCCGAGGGTTCTTCTCCTGCTGGCAGTGTTCCCGAGGGTTCTTCTCCTGCTGGTATTGTTCCCGAGGGTTCTGCTCCTGCTGGTCGTGTTCCCGAGGGTTCTGATCCTCCTGGCAGTGTTCCCAAGGGTTCTGATCCTGCTTTTAATGTTCCCGAGGGTTCTGCTCCTGTTGGCAGTATTACCGAGGGTTCTGCTCCTGCTGGTAGTGTTCCCGAGGGTTCTGATCCTGCTGGCAATGTTCCCGAGGGTTCTGCTCCTGCTGGTAGTGTTCCTGAGGGTTCTGATCCTGCTGGTAGTGTTCCCCAAGGTTCTGCTCCTACTGGTAGTGTTCCTGAGGGCTCTGCTCCTGCTGGCATTGTTCCCAAAGGTTCTGATCCTGCTGGTAGTGTTCCCGAAGGTTCTGATCCTGCTGGTAGTGTTCTTGAAGGTTCTGCTCCTTTTGGTAGTGTTCCTGAGGGTTCTGCTCCTGCTGGTAGTGTTCCCGAGGGTTCTGATTCTGCTGGTAGTGTTCCTGAAGGTTCTGCTCCTGTTGGTAGTGTTCCTGAGGGTTCTGCTCCTGCTGGCAGTGTTCCCAAGGGTTCTGATCCTGCTGGTAGTGTTCCCGAAGGTTCTGTTCCTACTGTTAGTGTTCCTGAGGGTTCTGATCCCGCTGGCAGTGTTCCCGAGGGTTCTGATCCTGCTGGTAGTGTTCCCGAGGGTTCTAATCCTGCTGGTAGTGTCCGTGGTATTCCCGCACCTGTTCCCAGTGTACGTGGAGGTTCCGCCCGGATTACCAGTGTCCGTGGAGGTTCCGCCCGGATTGCCAGTGTCCGTGGAGGTTCCGCCCGGTTTAACAGTGTCCGTGGAGGTTCCGCCCGTGTTTCCAGTGTTCGTGGCAATCCTGCCCTTGTTTCCATTGTCCGTAAAGGTCCTGCTCCTGTTTTTAGTGGTCGTGGCAGTCCTGCCCCTGTTTCCAATGTCCGTGGCAATCCTGCACCTGCTTTCAGTGTCCGTGGAGGTTCCATCCGTGTTTCCAGGGTCCGTAATCATCCCTCACCTGTTTCCAGTGTCCGTGGAGGTTCCATCCGTGTTTCTAGTGTCCGTAAAGGTCCCGCACCAGTTTTCAGTGTCCGTGGCAATCCTGCCCTGGTTTCAAGTGTTCGTGGAGGTCCCGCACCTGTTTCAAGTGCTCATGAGAGCTCCATCACTTCATATAGAGTTCCTAAGAGCCTCTTTTCTGCTCACAATGTTAATAAGAGTCGTGTCCCTGCTCACAATGGCCCTGAGAGTCGTTTCCCCGCTCGTAATGTTCCCGAGAGTCGTGTCTCTGTTCGCAATGTCCCTAAGAGTCGTGTCCCTGCTCACAATGGCCCTGAGAGTCGTATCCCTGCACGTAATTTCCCCGAGAGTCGTGTCTCTGTTCACAATGTCCCCAAGAGTCGTGTCCCTGTTCGCAATGCCCCTGAGAGTCGTGTCCCTACTTACAATGCCCCTGAGAGTCGTGTCCCTGCTTACAATGTCCCTGACAGTCGTGTTCCTGCTTACAATTCCCCTGAGACTCGTGTCCCTGCTCACAATTCTCCTGAGATATATTTGGTTCCCATCGAGGAAGGTGGTGAGGGTGGTCGTCACTCTGAACTCTCAGTTCTGCGAACAGCCAAGAATTTCACGAGTCCTCCTCTGCTCCCACCCTTAATGAAGCCTTCAGTCTTACTGTCCAATTATATCAGAGACTACTGTTGTTGACGTGTGTGTGTGTGTGTGTGTGTGTGTGTGTGTGTGTGTGTGTGTGTGTGCTCACCTGTATGTGGTTGCAGGGGCCAAGTCACAGCTCCTGGACCCGTCTCTTTGTTGGTCGTTACTAGGTCCACTTTCTCCCTGCTCCAAGAGTTTTATTGTACGAATGTGTGTGTGTGTGTGTATATGTACTCACTTATATGTGGTTGCAGGGGCCAAGTCACAGCTCCTGGACCCGTCTCTTTGTTGGTCGTTACTAGATTCACTCGTAGCTTCGAGAACCTCGTCGTACCTCTTCTTAAAGCGCTGTTGATACATTACTTCTTTTAATGTCTCTGATACTATGATTTATATCATCATGTAAACAACATGCCTGTCATAATTTGTATATATAAATTTCTCAAAGAATTCCCGGTGTGTATTTTTGTCCACAAGTCTTTAATAACTGTAGAAAAATATGTAATTTGGATTAGGTTAATCACTGTAATATTTATATTTTCACTGTTATATTATGAAGTAATTCTCCCCCACTTCCCCGAATCAAGAGCCTTTCACCAGCGTCAACTTCTATCATGGAAACGGGAAAAATAATGCCTCTGGGTTTTCAAATCCTTGGTAAACCCGTGTGGGCTGTTCAACACAGGGAGTGGAGGCTCGACCCTCCGCCATGTTGTCTTCTGGAGTGAGTCTTAATGAGGTCCCTTGGTGGGGCTTTTGATCCAAGGAGTTGGATCTATCCTCCCCCTCTTTCGAATGGACCTTCGCGCTGTATGACCCCTTTAGGTTTAGTGACTATATCAAGTCATGAGAAACAATGATTCAGTGAAAGCTTATTTCGTGACCTCCCTCTTCGTCTTACAAAGTAAAAAAAAAAGAAATTGGGAAATGTAAGTGGCCGAGGAAAACAATACCTGTGGGAGACGCAGCTCCAGGCCCCAGAGGAAGGAAGGATCTTGGTGTAAACATCACTACCAACATCTCTCTCATGAAGCGCTCAAGCTAGAAAAAGTCACTAAATACTACCATTGCTGTAGGTTGCATGAAATAGTTGAGAATCTCATATAGGGTCCAGGAGCTGGACAAGGAGCTGTTTAAAAAATTATTCAGTTCAATAAGTAACAACAACAGTGTGTAGCCAGCTGGTTGAGTAACAACAACAGTGTGTAGCCAGCTGGTTGAGTAACAACAACAGTGTGTAGCCAGCTGGTTGAGTAACAACAACAGTGTGTAGCCAGCTGGTTGAGTAACAACAACAGTGTGTAGCCAGCTGGTTGAGTAATAACAACAGTGTGTGGCCAGCTGGTTGAGTAACAACAACAGTGTGTAGCCAGCTGGTTGAGTAACAACAACAGTGTGTAGCCAGCTGGTTGAGTAACAACAACAGTGTGTAGCCAGCTGGTTGAGTAACAGCAACAGGGTGTAACCAGATGGTTCCGTAACAACAACAGTGTGTAGCGAGCTGGTTGAGTAACAACAACAGTGTGTAGCCAGCTGGTTGAGTAACAACAACAGTGTGTAGCCAGCTGGTTGAGTAACAACAACAGTGTGTAGCCAGCTGGTTGAGTAACAGCAACAGGGTGTAACCAGATGGTTCCGTAACAACAACAGTGTGTAGCCAGCTGGTTGAGTAACAACAACAGGGTGTAGCCAGCTGACTGAGAAACAACAACAGTGTGCAGCCAGCTGGCTGAGTAACAACAACAGTGTCTAACCAACTGGTTGAGCAGCAACAACAGCGAGTAACCAGCTGGGTTCAGTAACAACAACAGCGAGTAACCAGCTGGGCGAGCGAGTAGTCACAGGAACACCAGCTGAATATAAAAGACTAACAGGAACATTTACAACAACTTCACAAACCGTAAATGTCAACACTGTATCTTTTTTTTTAATAAGGTAAGACAGACCTTGACGAGTTGTGGAAAAACGAGTTGAGAAGTCGAAGTCCCAGAGGCGATTGTTGTGATGGTTATGTCTGTGTGGTGATTGTTGCGTCTGTGGTGATTGTTGCGTCTGTGTGGTGATTGTTGCGTCTGTGTGGTGATTGTTGCGTCTGTGTGGTGATTGTTGCGTCTGTGTGGTGATTGTTGCGTCTGTGTGGTGATTGTTGCGTCTGCGTGGTGATGGTTGCGTCTGTGTGGTGATTGTTGCGTCTGTGTGGTGATGGTTGCGTCTGTGTGGTGATTGTTGCGTCTGTGTGGTGATTGTTGCGTCTGTGTGGTGATTGTTGCGTCTGCGTGGTGATGGTTGCGTCTGTGTGGTGATTGTTGCGTCTATGTGGTGATGGTTGCGTCTGTGTGGTGATTGTTGCGTCTGTGTGGTGATGGTTGCGTCTGTGTGGTGATGGTTGCGTCTGTGTGGTGATTGTTGCGTCTGTGTGGTGATTGTTGCGTCTGTGTGGTGATGGTTGCGTCTGTGTGGTGATTGTTTCGTCTGTGTGGTGATTGTTGCGTCTGTGTGGTGATTGTTGCGTCTGTGTGGTGATTGTTGCGTCTGCGTGGTGATGGTTGCGTCTGTGTGGTGATTGTTGCGTCTGTGTGGTGATGGTTGCGTCTGTGTGGTGATTGTTGCGTCTGCGTGGTGATGGTTGCGTCTGTGTGGTGATTGCTGCGTCTGTGTGGTGATTGTTGCGTCTGTGTGGTGATGGTTGCGTCTGTGTGGTGATTGTTGCGTCTGTGTGGTGATTGTTGCGTCTGTGTGGTGATGGTTGCGTCTGTGTGGTGATTGTTGCGTCTGTGTGGTGATGGTTGCGTCTGTGTGGTGATGGTTGCGTCTTTGTGGTGATGGTTGCGTCTGTGTGGTGATTGTTGCGTCTGTGTGGTGATGGTTGCGTCTGTGTGGTGATTGTTGCGTCTGTGTGGTGATTGTTGCGTCTGTGTGGTGATGGTTGCGTCTGCGTGGTGATGGTTGCGTCTGTGTGGTGATGGTTGCGTCTGTGTGGTGATTGTTGCGTCTGTGTGGTGATTGTTGCGTCTGTGTGGTGATTGTTGCGTCTGTGTGGTGATTGTTGCGTCTGCGTGGTGATGGTTGCGTCTGTGTGGTGATGGTTGCGTCTGTGTGGTGATTGTTGCGTCTGTGTGGTGATTGTTGCGTCTGTGTGGTGATTGTTGCGTCTGTGTGGTGATTGTTGCGTCTGTGTGGTGATTGTTGCGTCTGTGTGGTGATTGTTGCGTCTGTGTGGTGATTGTTGCGTCTGTGTGGTGATTGTTGCGTCTGTGTGGTGATTGTTGCGTCTGTGTGGTGATTGTTGCGTCTGTGTGGTGATGGTTGCGTCTGTGTGGTGATTGTTTCGTCTGTGTGGTGATGGTTGCGTCTGTGTGGTGATGGTTGCGTCTGTGTGGTGATGGTTGCGTCTGTGTGGTGATGGTTGCGTCTGTGTGGTGATGGTTGCGTCTGTGTGGTGATTGTTGCGTCTGTGTGGTGATGGTTGCGTCTGTGTGATTATTTCTCGTGTGTGGTGACTGTTACCCCTGTGTGGTGATTGTTACCCCTGTGTGGTGATTGTTACCCCTGTGCGATGATTGTTACCCCTGTGTGGTGATTGTTACCCCTGTGTGGTGAATGTTACCCCTGTGTGGTGACTGTTACCCCTGTGCGATGATTGTTACCCCTGTGTGGTGACTGTTACCCCTGTGTGGTGACTGTTACCCCTGTGTGGTGACTGTTACCCCTGTGCGATGATTGTTACCCCTGTGTGGTGATTGTTAACCCTGTGTGGTGATTGTTACCCCTGTGAGGTGACTGTTACCCCTGTGTGGTGATTGTTACCCCTGTGTGGTGATTGTTACCCCTGTGTGGTGACTGTTAACCCTGTGTGGTGACTATTACCCCTTTGTGGTGATTGTTACCCCTGTGTGGTGACTGTTACCCCTGTGTGGTGATTGTTACCCCTGTGTGGTGATTGTTACCCCTGTGTGGTGATTGTTACCCCTGTGTGGTGACTGTTACCACTGTGTGGCGATTGTTACCCCTGTGTGGTGATTGTTACCCCTGTGTGGTGACTGTTACCCCTGTGTGGCGATTGTTACCCCTGTGTGGTGATTGTTACCCCTGTGTGGTGACTGTTACCCCTGTGTGACGATTGTTACCCCTGTGTGGTGATTGTTACCCCTGTGTGGCGATTGTTACCCCTGTGTGGTGATTGTTACCCCTGTGTGGTGACTGTTACCCCTGTGTGGTGACTGTTACCCCTGTGTGGCGATTGTTACCCCTGTGTGGTGATTGTTACCCCTGTGTGGTGATTGTTACCCCTGTGTGGCGATTGTTACCCCTGTGTGGTGATTGTTACCCCTGTGTGGTGACTGTTACCCCTGTGTGGCGATTGTTACCCCTGTGTGGTGATTGTTACCCCTGTGTGGTGATTGTTACCCCTGTGTGGTGACTGTTACCCCTGTGTGGCGATTGTTACCCCTGTGTGGTGATTGTTACCCCTGTTTGGTGACTGTTACCCCTGTGTGGCGATTGTTACCCCTGTGTGGTGATTGTTACCCCTGTGTGGCGATTGTTACCCCTGTGTGGTGACTGTTACCCCTGTGTGGCGATTGTTACCCCTGTGTGGTGATTGTTACCCCTGTGTGGTGACTGTTACCCCTGTGTGGCGATTGTTACCCCTGTGTGGTGATTGTTACCCCTGTGTGGTGATTGTTACCCCTGTGCAGTGATTGTTACCCCTGTGTGGTGATTGTTACCCCTGTGTGGTGACTGTTACCCCTGTGTGGTGACTGTTACCCCTGTGTGGTGACTGTTACCCCTGTGTGGTGATTGTTACCCCTGTGTGGTGACTGTTACCCCTGTGTGGTGACTGTTACCCCTGTGTGGTGACTGTTACCCCTGTGTGGCGATTGTTACCCCTGTGTGGTGATTGTTACCCCTGTGTGGTGATTGTTACCCCTGTGCAGTGATTGTTACCCCTGTGTGGTGATTGTTACCCCTGTGTGGTGACTGTTACCCCTGTGTGGTGATTGTTACCCCTGTGTGGTGATTGTTACCCCTGTGTGGTGACCGTTACCCCTGTGTGGCGATTGTTACCCCTGTGTGGTGATTGTTACCCCTGTGTGGTGATTGTTACCCCTGTGCAGTGATTGTTAAGGAGCAGAGTTGTCTTCCCTCTTAAATGTGTTAGCGTTCCTCTCCTTATGTACGTAGCTGTGGTTACTTTCTATATATGTACGTATGTATGTGCATGTATGTGTGTGTGTGTGTGTGTGTGTGTGTGTGTGTGTGTGTGTGTGTGTGTGTGTGTACTCACCTAGTTGAGGTTGTACTCACCTAGTTGAGGTTGCGGGGGTCGAGTCCGAGCTCCTGGCCCCGCCTCTTCACTGATCGCTACTAGGTCACTCTCCCTGAGCCGTGAGCTTTATCATACCTCTGCTTAAAGCTATGTATGGATCCTGCCTCCACTACATCGCTTCCCAAACTATTCCACTTACTGACTACTCTGTGGCTGAAGAAATACTTCCTAACATCCCTGTGATTCATCTGTGTCTTCAGCTTACAACTGTGTCCCCTTGTTACTGTGTCCAATCTCTGGAACATCCTGTCTTTGTCCACCTTGTCAATTCCTCTCAGTATTTTGTATGTCGTTATCATGTCCCCCCTATCTTCCTGTCCTCCAGTGTCGTCAGGTTGATTTCCCTTAACCTCTCCTCGTAGGACATACCTCTTAGCTCTGGGACTAGTCTTGTTGCAAACCTTTGCACTTTCTCTAGTTTCTTCACGTGCTTGGCTAGGTGTGGGTTCCAAACTGGTGCCGCATACTCCAATATGGGCCTAACGTACACGGTGTACAGGTTCCTGAATGATTCCTTATTAAGATGTCGGAATGCTGTTCTGAGGTTTGCCAGGCGCCCATATGCTGCAGCAGTTATTTGGTTGATGTGCGCTTCAGGAGATGTGCCTGGTGTTATACTCACCCCAAGTGTGTGTGTGTGTGTGTGTGTGTGTGTGTGTGTGTGTGTGTGTGTGTGTGTGTGTGTGTGTGTGTGTTGTTCCTCCTGCGTCCATCCTGCCATGACACAGGCAGCGAGACTCCTCAAATTTCTCACAAAAAACTTTACCCATCTAATTGCTATTTTAATGACATCACACGACCTTGAGCACTCGCAAGACGGAACTCAGTTGTGGCTTCTCCTGTTAGCGCTTCTTTTTGATTATAATAATAATCCTGTTGCCTGAAATTACGGAATGGAAAAACTTGATTAACATTAATATTCTTGCAATGAATCATAAGTTTAAGAGTAGGGAGAGATTAAGCCAGCCAGCCAGCCAGCCAGCCAGCCAGCTAGCCACAGTATTTACGATTGCAGCTCAAAGGTAAAGCAGCCAGCCAGCTGGCCAGCCACCTGCCGAACACTTATTACACCTTCCAGAATTGCTTCAAGGAGATTCTCGAGAGGAGAGAAAGTCGTTAAAAACATTACAGGGAGCAATGGAGTTCCTGCGGAAGGAAGGAAGGAAGCGTGACGGAACAAGCAGTATGTCCTTTGCATGCAGGCTCTGGAGAGGTAAGTTAGTTATAATATCTTCACTATGTACTCCATGCCCATAGTGTGAGCGATAGTCCAAAGCTTACAGCGGCACATATGTAACTAGGCTACATATGTAACTACAGCAGAATGTGTTCTAAATAGCCTGTAGTCCTCTTCCAACTCTATAATTTTGCAACTGGCCATATTATTTACAGATGGTATAATAAATGTAACTAGTGTAGATGGGTAAGTTGAAAGGGCTGTCTTAAATACATCATCACCAGGAAGATTAATGAAGATCAAGCGGACGGGAAGTATTGACTTAGGCGAGTATCATGTCTACGTTAGGTCCAGTTTTACTTTTTTCTTAGGCCAAGGTTGTGTGTGTGTGTGTGTGTGTGTGTGTGTGACGTGCTTGCGTCCACTACTGAAGCAAGAAGTGTTTGTCAACAAGCATCTCAGTTTTAAACTGAAAATCTTATTTCTATTCACTCGTCAAGGAATTTGGTCAAGTTCATCTTTTTTTAGAATATGCATTTTCGTCCAAATACATTTACAGTGCAAGAGGAAAGTCAAAATGTAAATTAATCAGCCCACGAAATATAATTACGATATTTCAAGTCCAACACTGAACTTATCATACATAAGATACATTACATAAGGTGTATAACTCAATAGCATACTAGCATTAAGGCTGGTTATTTGGTTAATGGTGGTTTGAACTCTGTCTACTACACTTAAGGCTGCACGTAACCTTGTCACCACCAGACAAGAATATTTTAATACCTAAAATATGGAGCAAAGGTAGGAAGGTAGGTAGATAGGTGGGTAGGTAGGTATATATTAGGTTTGTCAGGAAACATGACAAGTGTTTCCTGATGCTGGTCTTAGTCATATGATGACCCACAGCTGGAGCTTTTGGTCATCTGACCGAGGCCTTCAGCTGGCTTACCGGTCCACCCCTTATAAAAAAAAAAGAGTAAAGAAAATTCTCAGCATATATACACTGAGGGAAATACACCTCTCAGTGTATACGTCTTGTGCGAGATTATGTTTAGCCTCGTGTATAATTTTAAACTTTTACGATGTACAATATTACTGAACACAGTCAAGTCGAACAATGTGAATTATTTCATGTTGGTCCTTACTTTATGTAGCTCCATTCTTTTATTTTTTACATTGGCATAGATAGATACCGTCTTATTCTCCCCTTATATATATATAGTTGATTAATGGGGTTTAAATCCTATCTACTACACTAGGGTTATTAAGACTTGGTGATGGTTGGTTAAAGGGGTTGGTTAATATATATATATATATATATATATATATATATATATATATATATATATATATATATATATATATATATATATATATATATATATATATATATATAATAGATATAATGAAGAGGGGGAAAGGATATACTCGGATTAACTCGGTGGCACTCGATGTATGCACAAGGCTTATTCCTCTAAGAAAAAGGAGGAGTAGATGTAAAATAGAAAGAGACAGGCGCTCCCTTTACAGGCGACGGAAAAGAATAACAGAGCGGCTAAAAGAGGTCAATATATCAGAAATGCGCAGGGAGACACTGGTCAGAGAAATAGCAAGCATCGAACTTAAGCTAAAAGAATCCTTTAGGAGTCAGGAATCGCGGGAAGAACTAAAAGCCATAAATGAAATCGAAAGAAACCCAAAGTATTTCTTCTCCTATGCCAAATCAAAATCGAGAACAACGTCCAGTATTGGGCCCCTACTTAAACAAGATGGGTCCTACACAGATGACAGCAAGGAAATGAGTGAGCTACTCAAGTCCCAATATGACTCAGTTTTTAGCAAGCCGCTAACCAGACTGAGAGTCGAAGATCAAAATGAATTTTTTATGAGAGAGCCACAAAATTTGATTAACACAAGCCTATCCGATGTTATCCTGACGCCAAATGACTTCGAACAGGCGATAAATGACATGCCCATGCACTCTGCCCCAGGGCCAGACTCATGGAACTCTGTGTTCATCAAGAACTGCAAGAAGCCCCTATCACGAGCCTTTTCCATCCTATGGAGAGGGAGCATGGACACGGGGGTCGTCCCTCAGTTACTAAAAACAACAGACATAGCCCCACTCCACAAAGGGGGCAGTAAAGCAACAGCAAAGAACTACAGACCAATAGCACTAACATCCCATATCATAAAAATCTTTGAAAGGGTCCTAAGAAGCAAGATCACCACCCATCTAGAAACCCATCAGTTACACAACCCAGGGCAACATGGGTTTAGAACAGGTCGCTCCTGTCTGTCTCAACTACTGGATCACTACGACAAGGTCCTAAATGCACTAGAAGACAAAAAGAATGCAGATGTAATATATACAGACTTTGCAAAAGCCTTCGACAAGTGTGACCATGGCGTAATAGCGCACAAAATGCGCGCTAAAGGAATAACAGGAAAAGTTGGTCGATGGATCTATAATTTCCTCACTAACAGAACACAGAGAGTAGTCGTCAACAGAGTAAAGTCCGAGGCAGCTACGGTGAAAAGCTCTGTTCCACAAGGCACAGTACTAGCTCCCATCTTGTTCCTCATCCTCATATCCGACATAGACAAGGATGTCAGCCACAGCACCGTGTCTTCCTTTGCAGATGACACCCGAATCTGCATGACAGTGTCTTCCATTGCAGACACTGCAAGGCTCCAGGCGGACATCAACCAAATCTTTCAGTGGGCTGCAGAAAACAATATGAAGTTCAACGATGAGAAATTTCAATTACTCAGATATGGTAAACATGAGGAAATTAAATCTTCATCAGAGTACAAAACAAATTCTGGCCACAAAATAGAGCGAAACACCAACGTCAAAGACCTGGGAGTGATTATGTCGGAGGATCTCACCTTCAAGGACCATAACATTGTATCAATCGCATCTGCTAGAAAAATGACAGGATGGATAATGAGAACCTTCAAAACTAGGGAGGCCAAGCCCATGATGACACTCTTCAGGTCACTTGTTCTATCTAGGCTGGAATATTGCTGCACTCTAACAGCACCTTTCAAGGCAGGTGAAATTGCCGACCTAGAAAATGTACAGAGAACTTTCACGGCGCGCATAACGGAGATAAAACACCTCAATTACTGGGAGCGCTTGAGGTTTCTAAACCTGTATTCCCTGGAACGCAGGAGGGAGAGATACATGATTATATACACCTGGAAAATCCTAGAGGGACTAGTACCGAACTTGCACACGAAAATCACTCACTACGAAAGCAAAAGACTTGGCAGACGATGCACCATCCCCCCAATGAAAAGCAGGGGTGTCACTAGCACGTTAAGAGACCATACAATAAGTGTCAGGGGACCGAGACTGTTCAACTGCCTCCCAGCACACATAAGGGGGATTACCAACAGACCCCTGGCAGTCTTCAAGCTGGCACTGGACAAGCACCTAAAGGCAGTTCCTGATCAGCCGGGCTGTGGCTCGTACGTTGGTTTGCGTGCAGCCAGCAGCAACAGCCTGGTTGATCAGGCGCTGATCCACCAGGAGGCCTGGTCACAGACCGGGCCGCGGGGGCGTTGACCCCCGAAACTCTCTCCAGGTAAACTCCAGGTAAATGAGAGGTGTATACCTTAGTCGTTTTTTTAGGTATTAAAGTATCGTTGACTGGTGGTGAGCAGATTACATGCTGCCTTAATGACCCTCGTGTTGTAGGTAATATTAAGACTGGCTGATGAGCTCATCAGCCAGTCTTAATAACCCTAGTGTAGTAGATAGGATTTAAACCCCATTAATCAACTAACCAGCCTTAATTAATGGCCCTACTGTAGTCGATGAGACTGAAACCTCACAAACTCACAAACGAGATTTAATGACCTTAGTGTAGTAGATAGGTTTCAAACCTCATTCACCAACCAATTAGCCTTAATTAATAACTCTAGAAGAGTCGATAGGATTTAAACCCCATTAACCCACCAACCAACCTAATGACCCTAGTGTAGTAGATAGGCTTTCAACCCCATTAACCAACCATCATCAAGTCTTGAATACAGCGACGAAGATGAAGAAATACAGAGTGAGAATGACGATCAGTTCCAGAGAAAAGATGAACTTTTAATTGAGACTTAAAAGCATAAACATATTTCTGACTCTTAACACCACAAAACTGAAGATTATTATTATTATTATTATTATTATTATCATCATCATCAAGGGGAGAACTAAACTAGTAGGGATTATTCAGCGCCTGTGGGAAGGCATTCAGGGTATTGGATCAGATATTCAATTCCCTGGATCAAGAGCCCCTCACCAGCATCAAGGAACCTCCACTGAGGGGACAATACTGTAGAAAATTGTAAATAGTTACCCGTAATATGTGATTTATTTGGTTTTCTTCTTCAACATTTAATAGAAAACGTTCCGTATATTTAGGCTGACTACAATAAACACTCAAATGTTGCAAACTATAAGACGAAATGTTTTTAAAATATATTAAATATATATAGATATATATTCACGGAGGGAAGGGCAGTTTACATAGATCTGCCAAAGAAAATCATCCAAAAAAGTCAGCATGACCTGATTATTTCCGCTAGGATCCTAGTGGTACTCAAAATTGAGTGGAACAGCAGAAATATGAGAGAATAAGTAAGTTTTAAGATAATAATGGTTATAACTATAGCCATAATTTTTAAAGGGGTGGAGAGGTAAGCCAGCGGAAGGCCTCTGTCAGATAACCAAAAGCTCCAGCTGTGGGTCATCATATGACTAAGACCCGCGGCGTCAGAAACTCTTGTCCTGTTTTCTGACAAACCTTACCTAAACTAAGTTTATTTAGACACAGGTACACATAAGTATAATTATTATACATAGTGTAAATTACCTAGGATAACACAAAAAGTCAAAGTGACTTATTTCCACTGGGGTCCTTGAGACCACTGAGTCACCCCGGTACTAAGACCATCGTCCAAAGCCGAGAGTGACTCCAGTGGAGCCGTATTTTCTTGGGAGCCCTTTCCCCATATTCCATCCTTACCTATCCTTCTTCCTCCCCATCTTACCAAACCTACGGTCAAAAATCGTGAATCGTCAATCGTCAAGAACATCGACTCTGCAACATCAGAGATACATGAACTCCTCTTTCACCGCTGTATCTGTCAGGCCTATGTAAGTAAGTTTATTCAGGTATACACAAATACAGTTACATAGATTATCATACCCCGAGGGGGAGGGGGAGGTGGCAGATGAGTGTACTTGGAGAGGGCTCCAGGGGTCAACGCCCCTGTGACCTGGTCTGTGACCAGGCCTCATGGTGTATCAGGGCCTGATCAACCAGGCTGTTACTGCAGGCTGCACGTAAACCGACGGACGAACCACAGCCCGGCTAATCAGGTACTGACATTAGGTGCCTGTCAAAAGTCTTCTTGAAGACAGTCAGGGGTCTATTGATAATCCCCCTTATGTATGCTATGAGGCAGCTGAACAGTCTTGGGCCCCTGACACTTAATGTTTGTCTCTTATCGTGCTAGTGGCACGCCTGGTTACCACTGGGGAAATGTTGCATCGTCTGTAGAGTCTTTTGCTTTCATGGGGTGTGATTTTCATGTGCAAATTTGGTACTAATCTAATCTTTCTAGGATTTTTCAACTGTATATAATCATGTATCTCTCCCGCCTGCATTCCAGGGAGTACAGGTTGAGGAACTTCAAATGTTCCCAGTAATTTATGTGTTTTATCGTACTTATGTGTGCCGTGAAGGTTTTTTCTATATATATATATATATATATATATATATATATATATATATATATATATATATATATATATATATATATATATATATATATATATATATATATATATATATATATATATATTGGGAAAAATGGCACGGTATTTCCAGGAGAGATGGAACAACAACACCAACAACAACAACAACAACAACACAGTACACGTAGACAAAGGTACCAACGTCATCATCAGACAAACTTACCACAATTATCACATTAACAGATCTAATTTTAGCTACAGGAAAATTCAGCAAAAATTTTTCTTTTCCCCTCTGTACCAGATGCAAAGAGTACTGTGTAGTGGCCTCTCTCACACCTGCCTCCCTCACACCTGTCTGCCTCACACCTGCCTCCCTCGCACCTGTCTGCCTCACACCTGCCTCCCTCGCACCTGTCTGCCTCACACCTGCCTCCCTCACACCTGTCTGCCTCACACCTGCCTCCCTCACACCTGCCTCTCACACCTGACTGCCTCACACCTGCCTCCCTCACACCTGCCTCCCTTACATCTACCTCCCTCACACCTGCCTCCCTCACACCTGCCTGCCTCACACCTGTCTCCCTCACACCTGTCTGCCTCACACCTGTCTCCTTCACACCTGTCTCCTTCATACCTGTCTCCCTCACACCTGCCTTCCTCACAACACTTTCCCTCCCTTACACGTGTAATCACATAATTATATTCGTATAGGTCGACTTATATGTCACTGTGTATGTATTTGTGTGTACTCACCTATATGTGCTCACACGGTTCGAATTACAGCCTCTGACCTGCCTCTTAGCACGCATCGACAGCTTTGACTGATCGTTTACCTCTTTGGTACGATTATACCTACTCTTGAAGCTGCGTATGGTACCTTCCTCCACCACCTCTTCGTCAAGTGCGCTCCACACACCACTCTCGAGTTATGAGGATCCTGCGTGTGTGTTTTGTTGCTGTTGTGGTTGTGGGCTGCCTCGGGGTTCTGCTGCCTCGTGAGTACCTGTACATGACTGGTACAATATGTCCCTATGTGGTGTCATAGTATATACACTGTGAGATATATACCGAGTGGTCTCTCACAGTGTATATACACCGAGAATAATGTATCTTACAGTGTATACACACCGAGAGGTGTGTATCTCAGTGTATATACACCAAGATGTGTATACCTCTCGGTGTGAGGTACGATAAAGCTCATGGAGCAGGGAGAGAGTGGACCTAGTGATGACCAGCGAAGAGGCAGGGCCAGGAGCTATGACTCGACCCCTGCAACTACAATTAGGTGAGCACAGAGAGACACTCGCACCACACAGCCGCTGCCTATTCCAATATAAGTTATAAATAACTGTTTCACCATCCATGAAGCTGCGTTGTAGTTTACTAGTGTAGTGTCTTAGTTCCTCACAACTTTATGTAGACGATCTTCCTGTGACTTTTTTTGTTGTTAATATGAGTCACTAAGTGGTCAACTTATCCAGGTTATCCTGTATTGGTTTACGGTTATTCTTATTGCTTATTTTAACTATGACAAGCGTTTCCTGACGCGGTTCTTAGTTATATGATGACCCTCAGCTGGAGCTTTTGGTTATTTGACTGAAGACTTCCACAGGCTTACCGGTCCGCCTCTTTAAAAATCATGGTTATAATTATAACCATTAGGACTACTAAGATACATACATACATATATAAATATATATATATATATATATATATATATATATATATATATATATATATATATATATATATATATATATATATATATATATGTGTGTGTGTGTGTGTGTGTGTGTGTGTGTGTGTGTGTGTGTGTGTGTTTCACGATGTTTCTATCATCAACAAACAGTTATACAGTTTTTCTTCCTTCTGGTAATTCATTTATATAATTTTAAACATTACTGGATCAAGTATAGATCCTTGTGGCATCCAACGATGACATCTTTTTCCAGTTATAATTAATCTCATTTTTTTTCAGAAATTCTCCCATCCACTGTAATATTTTTCTTATAACTCCTGTTTTGCAATTTCCAAATCAGTCTTTTATGGGGAACTAAATAAAGAAATTCTTAGTCTTAGATATATGCAGTCAGCCCATCAGATTATTTCTTGACAATAAAATTGTATATTAGTTAGTACGTTTTTGCTCTCCTTGTATTTTATCTATTGTTCTCTTAATTTTATTTCAATATTTTAACAATATATACTCACTTGTCAGCACAAAATATATACCCTAGAATGTGTACTTCTCTCTGTATATACACTGAGAGTTTACTATAATTCATATTTTAGTGATTAAAGTATTCTTGATTGGTGGTGTACAGGTGACCCTCGTGTAGTAGATAGAATTTAAACTCAATTAACCAACCAAGCAAATGAAAATTCTACTAAATAAGAATGCGACACTAACAAGCTGCTTCACTTTTTTTTAAATATTCAGGCTTGTTCTGGAAGTCATATTATCAAACAGTGCCAAAAAGCCAGCAAGAGACACCCTCTGAGTATGGAGTGCCAGCGAGACAGCAAGAGGCACCCTCAGAGTATGGAGTGCCAGCGAGACAGCAAGAGGCACCCTCAGAGTATGGAGTGCCAGCGAGACAGCAAGAGGCAATTTTACACATTTTGGTGAGTACCGTCTAACGTTTGTACAATTTTGACTACTTATTTCCCTAGTGTTAGCCACACAGCGGTGTAAAGCATAATGTTGGTCTACCTTGTCTATCAAGAATACGGCAGCCAGAGCTTCGTCAGACACAAGGACGCTATATAGGAGTGATGATATACAGGTGACATTAAGAGCCAAAGGCGGAGCGACTGTGTCTACACCAGCAGGCAGAAAACGTGAGACGGTGTCAACACCAGCAGCAACACAAGTAGGGACGGTGTCAACACCTGCAGGTGAAGGCACTGCTGTCACAGCCGTGGCGAGGAGGTTCTGGGAGAAGTACCCTGGGCGCCTCTGGCGTGGGCTGGAACTGCCAGTACTGACGGTGTGGCCTCAGGGACGTCTGGGAAACATGATCTCCGAGTACGCTACTTTATACTCCCTGGGCAGAACTTATGGGACTACAGTCAGAATCCATCCGCGTATGAATTCTACCTTGAGACATCTATTCCCTCGTCTATCAATACCTCAGATTCCAGGTGAGTTCTTCAATTGATTTGTATCCTGGACCCAAGTAATGTTTGCCGACCATAATGCAGAAACGAGACACTAAATGCAAACACTAGGTTATTTAGTTGGAAAAAACTTCAGTCCTGGGAATTTGGTCACTCCAAATGTAACCAAGGTTCCAGGACCGAAATTTTTTAAATTAAATGGCCTAGTGTTTGCATGTTATCTTTATTTATAACGACCTATCGGTCTCCAATCCCATTTTTACGAGAAAATGGACAAGTTAGTGAATACGTTGTTAATGAGACAATGTTGTTATTTAATAAAGCTCCACACGGAGCGAAACGTTGTTCCAATGAGAGTTTGTTTTGCACAGTGCGCTGTTTTTGACTTTCAATTTCATTATGTTATCTGTTATTTTAGAAAGTTCTTGTTGTAAGAGCTTATACCGTGTTGAGAACCTGGTGCAGCTCGCCCACTGTGCTGCTCGTCTCCTACACCTGAGACAGAAATATCGAACGCTTACACTAGGCATTATTTCCCAGTTACATAAAAAAAAAAAATCATATACAGTCTGACTCAATGACATTTTTGTCGGCTCTGTCACATTATTAAAAACGATTTTTTATTTGCCTTATCATCGTCATCACCATCACTGTTATTATTATTATTATGTATTATCATTAGTAGTAGTAGTAGTAGTAGTAGTAGTAGTAGTAGTAGCAGTAGCAGTAGTAGAACAAGTGTACCTTGTATATTCACTTGTTTACTTAATTCACTGATTTAACTTTCCAGGTAACTTCAGTTTGGCTGAGTGGGGCGCTGTGGGCGGACTGAACTTGTTTAGTTACGCTGATGCTGAAGTAGCAGCCGCTGGCCTGATGGGTCCTGATCTCTTCATTATATATGGTGATTGTCATCTTACTCTTCTTCATTTTTTTATATCCACTGAAGCGATGGGAAGAGTCAAAGCACAGATAAACACGAAGGATAATGGGATATAAGACTGCAACATCCTACAGGGGGCAAGATTAGCGTGTAGATAATACTGGAACTTTTTTATATGTGGTTTGCAAGACCTTTTTTTTCCTACGTAAATGTCGTGCTCTGGACAATAGTGAAAAAGTACTTTGCAGGAAAAGCTTTTATTTGGACTACGTTTCGCTCTGTGCAGAACGAAACGTTGTCCCATTAAACCTTTGTTCTATAACGTATGTCTTTTCGTAATGTATTGTTATATTACGTGCTGTGCTAAGACTGATACTATTTCCAGGAACTCCACACGAGAGTCAGCTCTTCCACGCGTACCGACGAGATCTGCTGCGTGAGCTGACCTTCTCCCAGACCTTCACCTCGAAGGTAAACACATCCCTGGTAGCCAACAATTACCAGCAGTAAGTATCTGGGTGTTAGTCGACTCTTGTGAGTCGCAACTACACTATGATACCTCACCCTAATATGCGACCTACAACGGTCGACTGTTTAGGTATCCGTCGACTGTTTTGATTCGCAAATGAACTATTCTAACTCTAGGATGCGACCCACAACAGTCGACTATTTGGGTGTTAGTCGACTGTTGTGAGTCGCAACTACACCTTAAGATGCGACCCACAACAGTATCTGGGTGTTATTCGATTGTTGTGGGCTACATTTTAGTGATAGGTAGCATACAGCACATAGGACTGGCTTTAAAAGTGAGGTTGGATAATAGCTCTTAGCCCGTAAATTAACTTGTGTAAGAAGTTTAGAATATGCAGTTTATCCCTCAAGAGTCATTAAAAGAACAGACTGAAAACTCTATATGAACGAGACTGTTGTAAATTCTACTGACTGTTTAACCACAAATGTTTTAAAGAACACTACTGTTATTTTCACTATGTTGTGACAGGCCCAGAAGTTCCTGGCAGACGTGGTGAGGAACAAGAACCTCAGTTCGACTCCCACCTTCGTTGGCTTCCACATCAGGAGAGGCGACTACCAGGACTGGATAATGGTAACTATTAACAAGGTGTTGTACCCATGATTACACTAATGGCATTCCTGTATAAACAAGTAGATGAGTTAAAAATCGTGTGCAAGAGTCTCTCAGTCTTACGTCGACCTGTTTATTATATCCAGGTTAGGTAAGATTCGTCAGGATACAGAACAATTGTTTCCTGACGCGGGTCTTAGTTATGCGATGACCCACAGCTGGAGTTTTTGGTCACTGACCGAGGACTTCCGCTGGCTTACCGGTCCATTCCTTTAAAAATTATAGTTATGACTACCATTTTTAATATATTAGGGAATTTAGGTAAGTATTAGGTTAGGTCAGATAAGGTTCGTCAGGAAACAGGACAAATGTTACCTAACGTGGGTCTAATTTCTTTATTTTCTCGCAGAATATTTAACATATATGTTTTCTTGTCAAGACACATACAAAAATATTATACAGACATTTGAATATTTGACAGATGTTAAAAGAGAGTTATGTTAATTGAAATTTTTATTAATATTTAGAATTTCGTTCTTATGTGAGGTACGAGGTGGTCACCTACCTGGCGTTAGGTATTATCAACGAGCCATGGATTACTACCGCCGCAAGTACCTGGATGTCATCTTCGTAGTGGCTTCCGGTGATCGACCTCACATCAGACACACGTTCTCTGGACATACTGACGTTATGCTAGCACCAGGTACAGATATGTTGATATTTCTGGTCTCAGGTACAGACACGCTGATATTTCTGGTCTCAGGTACAGACACGCTGATATTTCTGGTCTCAGGTACAGACACGCTGATATTTCTGGTCTCAGGTACAGACACGCTGATATTTCTGGTGCCAGGTACAGACACGCTGATATTTCTGGTGCCAGGTACAGACACGCTGATATTTCTGGTGCCAGGTACAGACACGCTGATATTTCTGGTGCCAGGTACAGACATGCTGATATTTCTGGTGCCAGGTACAGACATGCTGATATTTTTGGTGCCAGGTACAGACATGCTGATATTTCTGGTGCCAGGTACAGACATGCTGACGTTTCTGGTGCCAGGTACAGACATGCTGATGTTTCTGGTGCCAGGTACAGACACGCTGATGTTTCTGGTGCCAGGTACAGACATGCTGATGTTTTTGGTGCCAGAAACATCGTGACTAACATTTTGTATTCAAGAATGCAAATAAGAGTTTACAGAAGAAACATTTATCGGGACACGTTTCTGTCTCTAGTCTATCAAGCTTAACAGAGCGAAACGTTGTCCCAGTAAAGGTGCTTTCTGCAACATGGATCATTTCTTCACTATCCTCCAGCATTCCGCAAAACACTAAACCCGTATGGGTCATTCAACGCAAAGTGGTAAAGGATCGACCTTCCGTAGACTAATGAGAAATTTTAATTATTTCGCCGAACTGTTACACCGAGAATGTTAAGCTCATTTTTTGTTTTAGCCAAACTATGCTTGTTAAGCCAAGCCTCCAAGATCACTTTTAAAAAACAGTAAATAAAAATGTGTTGTAGCTTTAGAGGAACGTGGGAGACCTTAGGAGATGTGTAGGTACCTCGTAGCACAGTGGTAATGTATCTCCTTGAGCAGTGATTGGGTGGAGCTCCGTTCACAACCCAAAGTATCAGGGGTGGAACCCTGAGGGAGGCAGATACTAGCTGTATATGTTACTTATCAGTAAGTAGGTACCAACGGGTTAAAACTGCTATTACTACTTCTGCTGCTGCTACGACTACTACTACTACTGTTACTACGACTACTACTACTAATAATAATAATAATTATACGTCCTCCTGCAGGTAGATCAGCCGAGGAGGACCTGGTCATCCTGGCCTCCTGTAACCACAGCATCATCACCGTGGGCACCTTTGGCTTCTGGTCAGGGTACCTGGGTCTTGGTGAGGTACTGTACCCTAACATGAGCTTCACCAAGCGGTACAAGATGTCACGTGAGTGGTACACACTCTCCAATCTGGACTTCTTCACACCTATCAGAGGAGATTAGAGACCGATTCACGTTCTCCAAGTCATCAGAAACCCTTCACAATCACCAAGACCCCTTCACAATTATCAAGAGCCCTTCACAATCATCAAGAACCCTTCAAAATCATCAAGAACCCTTCACAATCATCAAGAACCCTTCACAATCATCGAGAACCCTTCACAATCATCAAGAACCCTTCACAATCATCAAGAACCCTTCACAATCATCGAGAACCCTTTACAATCACCAAGAACCCTTCACAATCATCAAGAACCCTTCACAATCATCAAGAGCCCTTCACAATCATCGATAACCCTTCATAATCATCAAGAACCCTTCACAATCATCAAGAACCCTTCACAATCATCAAGAACCCTTCACAATCATCAAGAACCCTTCACAATCAAGAACCCTTCACAATCATCAAGAACACTTCACAATCATCAAGAACCCTTCACAATAATCAAGAACCCTTCACAATCATCGAGAACCCTTTACAATCAAGAACCCTTCACAATCATCAAGAACACTTCACAATCATCAAGAACCCTTCACAATAATCAAGAACCCTTCACAATCATCGAGAACCCTTTACAATCAAGAACCCTTCACAATCATCAAGAACACTTCACAATCATCAAGAACCCTTCACAATAACCAAGAACCCTTCACAATCATCGAGAACCCTTTACAATCAAGAACCCTTCACAATCATCAAGGACCCTTCACAGTCACCAAGAACCCTTCACAATCATCAAGAACCCTTCACAATAATCAAGAACCCTTCACAATCATCGAGAACCCTTTACAATCAAGAACCCTTCACAATCATCAAGGACCCTTCACAATCACCAAGAACCCTTCACAATCATCAAGAACCCTTCACAATAATCAAGAACCCTTCACAATCATCGAGAACCCTTTACAATCAAGAACCATTCACAATCATCAAGGACCCTTCACAATCATCAGATCTCTGTTCATCAAGAAATATTCTGACTTTTAAGGATAAACTTAGAAGAGTCGAGAAAATCAACTAAACTGCATTGTGTTAATGTTCTAGTGTTGTGTTAATGTTCTAGTGTTGTGTTAATGTTCTAGTGTTGTGTTAATGTTCTAGTGTTGTGTTAATGTTCTAGTGTTGTGTTAATGTTCTAGTGTTGTGTTAATGTTCTAGTGTTGTGTTAATGTTCTAGTGTTGTGTTAATGTTCTAGTGTTGTGTTAATGTTCTAGTGTTGTGTTAATGTTCTAGTGTTGTGTTAATGTTCTAGTGTTGTGTTAATGTTCTAGTGTTGTGTTAATGTTCTAGTGTTGTGTTAATGTTCTAGTGTTGTGTTAATGTTCTAGTGTTGTGTTAATGTTCTAGTGTTGTGTTAATGTTCTAGTGTTGTGTTAATGTTCTAGTGTTGTGTTAATGTTCTAGTGTTGTGTTAATGTTCTAGTGTTGTGTTAATGTTCTAGTGTTGTGTTAATGTTCTAGTGTTGTGTTAATGTTCTAGTGTTGTGTTAATGTTCTAGTGTTGTGTTAATGTTCTAGTGTTGTGTTAATGTTCTAGTGTTGTGTTAATGTTCTAGTGTTGTGTTAATGTTCTAGTGTTGTGTTAATGTTCTAGTGTTGTGTTAATGTTCTAGTGTTGTGTTAATGTTCTAGTGTTGTGTTAATGTTCTAGTGTTGTGTTAATGTTCTAGTGTTGTGTTAATGTTCTAGTGTTGTGTTAATGTTCTAGTGTTGTGTTAATGTTCTAGTGTTGTGTTAATGTTCTAGTGTTGTGTTAATGTTCTAGTGTTGTGTTAATGTTCTAGTGTTGTGTTGGTGTTCTAGTGTTGTGTTAATGTTCTAGTGTTGTGTTAATGTTCTAGTGTTGTGTTAATGTTCTAGTGTTGTGTTAATGTTCTAGTGTTGTGTTAATGTTCTAGTGTTGTGTTAATGTTCTAGTGTTGTGTTAATGTTCTAGTGTTGTGTTAATGTTCTAGTGTTGTGTTAATGTTCTAGTGTTGTGTTAATGTTCTAGTGTTGTGTTAATGTTCTAGTGTTGTGTTAATGTTCTAGTGTTGTGTTAATGTTCTAGTGTTGTGTTAATGTTCTAGTGTTGTGTTGGTGTTCTAGTGTTGTGTTAATGTTCTAGTGTTGTGTTAATGTTCTAGTGTTGTGTTAATGTTCTAGTGTTGTGTTAATGTTCTAGTGTTGTGTTAATGTTCTAGTGATGTGTTAATGTTCTAGTGTTGTGTTAATGTTCTAGTGTTGTGTTAATGTTCTAGTGTTGTGTTAATGTTCTAGTGTTGTGTTAATGTTCTAGTGTTGTGTTAATGTTCTAGTGTTGTGTTAATGTTCTAGTGTTGTGTTAATGTTCTAGTGTTGTGTTAATGTTCTAGTGTTGTGTTAATGTTCTAGTGTTGTGTTAATGTTCTAGTGTTGTGTTAATGTTCTAGTGTTGTGTTAATGTTCTAGTGTTGTGTTGGTGTTCTAGTGTTGTGTTAATGTTCTAGTGTTGTGTTGGTGTTCTAGTGTTGTGTTAATGTTCTAGTGTTGTGTTAATGTTCTAGTGTTGTGTTAATGTTCTAGTGTTGTGTTAATGTTCTAGTGTTGTGTTAATGTTCTAGTGTTGTGTTGGTGTTCTAGTGTTGTGTTAATGTTCTAGTGTTGTGTTGGTGTTCTAGTGTTGTGTTAATGTTCTAGTGTTGTGTTAGTGTTCTAGTGTTGTGTTAATGTTCTAGTGTTGTGTTAGTGTTCTAGTGTTGTGTTAATGTTCTAGTGTTGTGTTAATGTTCTAGTGTTGTGTTAATGTTCTAGTGTTGTGTTAATGTTCTAGTGTTGTGTTAATGTTCTAGTGTTGTGTTAATGTTCTAGTGTTGTGTTAATGTTCTAGTGTTGTGTTAGTGTTCTAGTGTTGTGTTAATGTTCTAGTGTTGTGTTAATGTTCTAGTGTTGTGTTAATGTTCTAGTGTTGTGTTAATGTTCTAGTGTTGTGTTAATGTTCTAGTGTTGTGTTAATGTTCTAGTGTTGTGTTAATGTTCTAGTGTTGTGTTAATGTTCTAGTGTTGTGTTAATGTTCTAGTGTTGTGTTAATGTTCTAGTGTTGTGTTAATGTTCTAGTGTTGTGTTGGTGTTCTAGTGTTGTGTTAATGTTCTAGTGTTGTGTTAATGTTCTAGTGTTGTGTTAATGTTCTAGTGTTGTGTTAATGTTCTAGTGTTGTGTTAATGTTCTAGTGTTGTGTTAATGTTCTAGTGTTGTGTTAATGTTCTAGTGTTGTGTTAATGTTCTAGTGTTGTGTTAATGTTCTAGTGTTGTGTTAATGTTCTAGTGTTGTGTTAATGTTCTAGTGTTGTGTTAATGTTCTAGTGTTGTGTTAATGTTCTAGTGTTGTGTTAATGTTCTAGTGTTGTGTTAATGTTCTAGTGTTGTGTTAATGTTCTAGTGTTGTGTTAATGTTCTAGTGTTGTGTTGGTGTTCTAGTGTTGTGTTAATGTTCTAGTGTTGTGTTAATGTTCTAGTGTTGTGTTAATGTTCTAGTGTTGTGTTAATGTTCTAGTGTTGTGTTAATGTTCTAGTGTTGTGTTAATGTTCTAGTGTTGTGTTAATGTTCTAGTGTTGTGTTAATGTTCTAGTGTTGTGTTGGTGTTCTAGTGTTGTGTTGGTGTTCTAGTGTTGTGTTAATGTTCTAGTGTTGTGTTAATGTTCTAGTGTTGTGTTGGTGTTCTAGTGTTGTGTTAATGTACTAGTGTTGTGTTAATGTTCTAGTGTTGTGTTAGTGTTCTAGTGTTGTGTTGTAGACAGCCTGTACTGTCTGCACAGACAGCCCATGCTGTCTGCCAGCTTAGTTCATATTTCGCGCCACTCAGGTGCTGCCATCTATAGGCCTTGCCACTTCAGTATGCCCAGACTTGCCTCGCCCTCACTCACACAGCGGCCTGGCATCAAGACACAAGTACTCCCAGCTCTCTCTCGTGGCATGGCCCTGCCCGGGCCATGGGCACAAACACACAAGCCTGTGTAACCCACCACTACTTAACAATAAACTAAGAAGCCTCTGAAGACGTTTATCATTAACACCGCTCTACAGCCTACCAAATAAACAAGTCCTTTATATTGGTACCAGCGGTGGTCGCAGCGTTGTGTTTACCCTGGAGAGAGGAAGGAGAGGTATGAAGTCACCTTCACTTCATCACCCTACATAAGAAGCATCCGTCTCTCAACGAGTTATCCTGATGTCGTGTCTGCACGTTTGAGCATCCAGACACAGGTACAAGCAGGATCCAGCCGAAATTTGCCGAATTTCTTCGAGAATTGTGAGTGGCGTCCCAGCGTCTCACGCTACAGTGTCCCACGCTGTTTCTCAAGTCACGTGTTCAGCGTCACTTGTATGTTGCTGTTGTTGTTCAGCTCAGCACAGCTGTTTCAGCAAGCCAGAGGTGAGTCTTGTGGTGATTTCTGCGTCCAGTGTGAGCTTCTCCACGTGTTTGTGGGTGGGGGAGGAGAGGAGAGGAGAGGAAGTGGCTGTTCCTCACCTTGCCCATGCTCGCCCTCCTCACGCTCACCCGTCTACCATACACCACTCACCACTGCCCACTCCCTCTGCTGTGTTTTCTGCTGTTTTTCGTATGAATTCATTGCCAGTGCTGTGTATCCGAGTGCCCGAGGCCACTCGAAGCTACGTGGATTACGACGTCACGTGGGTGTGGGCGATCACGTAGACCTACAAAGCCACGTGAGTTACCAGATATCCCAGGCCTCATGCTGTGGTCTGCTGCCCGCATCACATCGACGCCACCCACGATGCTGCCCGACTTCATGACGTCACGATGTCTGCTGACGTCACCTCACGATGTCTGCTGACGTCACCTCACGATGTCTGCCTGACGTCACCTCGAGATGTCTGTTGACGTCACTGCTGCTGACGTCACCTTGCGACATCACGCCTGACATCACATGATGTCACATCGAGTGTTCTAGTAATTATTTCAGTATTGTCGAGAAGATTGAGAGAAAATATATGTCGTGTGTTAATTAATTCCTCTCAGTCAGTGTTCTCACATTTTAGTATGTCTTAGTCAGTTTTATGCGCAGAAAAGCATCATTTGCTAGTTAAGCCATGTTGTACCGTATGTACAGCGGTGTGTTTTTAAAGTTCCGTGTGTCCAGTGAGGTCTGTGGTCAGACCCTTGAATTGTACCACTAAGTCACCCGCCTGACCAGTGTTTGACAGCTGATTTCTCAGCCCTGAGCGTATGAGCCCCCTTGTACAGAAAGCTTTTATGCTCGTCGCTCGTGATGTTCTGTAGAATCGTACCTGCTACGATTCCCATCGAGATTTGTTTCACTTCACCTCCAGACCGTCAGAGTGCAGTTATATGTAGAGAAACAAGTCTGGGGACGCTTAGACTAACCTCTGCTATAACTCCAACTGTCGAGAGATGATACTCGTCAAGCCGCAGCCAGGCCTGTCGGCAGGCGCTGTGTCAGCCTCGTGTCACAAGCTTCAGTGAGCAGCCTGCACAAAGAAGATGTCACTTTGACTGCTAGCTCGCTCACTGCAGTCTGGTGTATGATGTTACGACTCCCAGATGTTTCGCCCAGTCGTCTCTGCCACGACTCGCTCCACAACTCGCTCCACGCTCGCCGGCAGTGACAGCCCAGCGACAGTACCAGTCGAGGAGTGTCCTGAGTCGCTTGCCAGAAGTCCTGCCCAGTTGCCGAGTTTTGTCGACGCCTCACTCGAGGGCACCAGCATGTCGTGCCCCAGGTTGAGTGAAAACCTGCAGCGACTCCTACGATGTCTGCTTCACCGTTCCAGAGGAGACCGTACCCTGTTACGTCACAGCTCAGCCGCAGCGATGTCTCCCGTGTTGCAGTATCTGTCCAGACGCAGGAAGGCGTGCAGTGATGCACTTCGATGCTCACTGCCTATGACCACGATGTTTAGCACACCCCACATGTTTTTTCTTCCCTCCCTGTAGGAAGTTTTTTTTCCATGTCCATATGTATATATATGTTTTTATTTTGTGTTCTGTGCCCTGTTCCTACGAGAGAGAGACCGAGTTTCTTTTACTACCAGTATTGTCGCGTCGGGACGACGCGCGGTAGGTGGCCGAGCGTATGTAGACAGCCTGTACTGTCTGCACAGACAGCCCATGCTGTCTGCCAGCTTAGTTCATATTTCGCGCCACTCAGGTGCTGCCATCTATAGGCCTTGCCACTTCAGTATGCCCAGACTTGCCTCGCCCTCACTCACACAGCGGCCTGGCATCAAGACACAAGTACTCCCAGCTCTCTCTCGTGGCATGGCCCTGCCCGGGCCATGGGCACAAACACACAAGCCTGTGTAACCCACCACTACTTAACAATAAACTAAGAAGCCTCCGAAGAAGTATATCATTCACACCCGCTTGCAGCACCTACCAAACAACCTCTTTATAGTGTTAATGTTCTAGTGTTGTGTTAATGTTCTAGTGTTGTGTTAATGTTCTAGTGTTGTGTTAATGTTCTAGTGTTGTGTTAATGTTCTAGTGTTGTGTTAATGTTCTAGTGTTGTGTTGGTGTTCTAGTGTTGTGTTAATGTTCTAGTGTTGTGTTGGTGTTCTAGTGTTGTGTTAATGTTCTAGTGTTGTGTTAATGTTCTAGTGTTGTGTTAATGTTCTAGTGTTGTGTTAATGTTCTAGTGTTGTGTTAATGTTCTAGTGTTGTGTTGGTGTTCTAGTGTTGTGTTAATGTTCTAGTGTTGTGTTAATGTTCTAGTGTTGTGTTAATGTTCTAGTGTTGTGTTAATGTTCTAGTGTTGTGTTAATGTTCTAGTGTTGTGTTAATGTTCTAGTGTTGTGTTAATGTTCTAGTGTTGTGTTAATGTTCTAGTGTTGTGTTAATGTTCTAGTGTTGTGTTAATGTTCTAGTGTTGTGTTAATGTTCTAGTGTTGTGTTGGTGTTCTAGTGTTGTGTTAATGTTCTAGTGTTGTGTTAATGTTCTAGTGTTGTGTTAATGTTCTAGTGTTGTGTTAATGTTCTAGTGTTGTGTTAATGTTCTAGTGTTGTGTTAATGTTCTAGTGTTGTGTTAATGTTCTAGTGTTGTGTTAATGTTCTAGTGTTGTGTTAATGTTCTAGTGTTGTGTTAATGTTCTAGTGTTGTGTTAATGTTCTAGTGTTGTGTTGGTGTTCTAGTGTTGTGTTAATGTTCTAGTGTTGTGTTAATGTTCTAGTGTTGTGTTAATGTTCTAGTGTTGTGTTGGTGTTCTAGTGTTGTGTTAATGTTCTAGTGTTGTGTTAATGTTCTAGTGTTGTGTTAATGTTCTAGTGTTGTGTTAATGTTCTAGTGTTGTGTTAATGTTCTAGTGTTGTGTTGGTGTTCTAGTGTTGTGTTAATGTTCTAGTGTTGTGTTAATGTTCTAGTGTTGTGTTAATGTTCTAGTGTTGTGTTAATGTTCTAGTGTTGTGTTAATGTTCTAGTGTTGTGTTAATGTTCTAGTGTTGTGTTAATGTTCTAGTGTTGTGTTAATGTTCTAGTGTTGTGTTAATGTTCTAGTGTTGTGTTAATGTTCTAGTGTTGTGTTAATGTTCTAGTGTTGTGTTAATGTTCTAGTGTTGTGTTAATGTTCTAGTGTTGTGTTAATGTTCTAGTGTTGTGTTAATGTTCTAGCGTTGTGTTGGTGTTCTAGTGTTGTGTTAATGTTCTAGTGTTGTGTTAATGTTCTAGTGTTGTGCTAATGTTCTAGCGTTGTGTTGGTGTTCTAGTGTTGTGTTAATGTTCTAGTGTTGTGTTGGTGTTCTAGTGTTGTGTTGGTGTTCTAGTGTTGTGTTAGTGTTCTAGTGTTGTGTTAATGTTCTAGTGTTGTGTTAATGTTCTAGTGTTGTGTTAATGTTCTAGTGTTGTGTTAATGTTCTAGTGTTGTGTTAATGTTCTAGTGTTGTGTTAATGTTCTAGTGTTGTGTTAATGTTCTAGTGTTGTGTTAATGTTCTAGTGTTGTGTTAATGTTCTAGCGTTGTGTTGGTGTTCTAGTGTTGTGTTAATGTTCTAGTGTTGTGTTAATGTTCTAGTGTTGTGTTAATGTTCTAGTGTTGTGTTAATGTTCTAGCGTTGTGTTGGTGTTCTAGTGTTGTGTTAATGTTCTAGCGTTGTGTTGGTGTTCTAGTGTTGTGTTAATGTTCTAGTGTTGTGTTAATGTTCTAGTGTTGTGTTAATGTTCTAGTGTTGTGTTAATGTTCTAGTGTTGTGTTAATGTTCTAGTGTTGTGTTAATGTTCTAGTGTTGTGTTAATGTTCTAGTGTTGTGTTAATGTTCTAGTGTTGTGTTAATGTTCTAGTGTTGTGTTAATGTTCTAGTGTTGTGTTAATGTTCTAGTGTTGTGTTAATGTTCTAGTGTTGTGTTGGTGTTCTAGTGTTGTGTTAATGTTCTAGTGTTGTGTTGGTGTTCTAGTGTTGTGTTAATGTTCTAGTGTTGTGTTAATGTTCTAGTGTTGTGTTAATGTTCTAGTGTTGTGTTAATGTTCTAGTGTTGTGTTAATGTTCTAGTGTTGTGTTGGTGTTCTAGTGTTGTGTTAATGTTCTAGTGTTGTGTTAATGTTCTAGTGTTGTGTTAATGTTCTAGTGTTGTGTTAATGTTCTAGTGTTGTGTTAATGTTCTAGTGTTGTGTTAATGTTCTATGTTCTAGTGTTGTGTTAATGTTCTAGTGTTGTGTTAATGTTCTAGTGTTGTGTTAATGTTCTAGTGTTGTGTTAATGTTCTAGTGTTGTGTTAATGTTCTAGTGTTGTGTTAATGTTCTAGTGTTGTGTTAATGTTCTAGTGTTGTGTTAATGTTCTAGTGTTGTGTTAATGTTCTAGTGTTGTGTTAATGTTCTAGTGTTGTGTTAATGTTCTAGTGTTGTGTTAATGTTCTAGTGTTGTGTTAATGTTCTAGTGTTGTGTTAATGTTCTAGTGTTGTGTTAATGTTCTAGTGTTGTGTTAATGTTCTAGTGTTGTGTTAATGTTCTAGTGTTGTGTTAATGTTCTAGTGTTGTGTTAATGTTCTAGTGTTGTGTTAATGTTCTAGTGTTGTGTTAATGTTCTATGTTCTAGTGTTGTGTTAATGTTCTAGTGTTGTGTTAATGTTCTAGTGTTGTGTTAATGTTCTAGTGTTGTGTTAATGTTCTAGTGTTGTGTTAATGTTCTAGTGTTGTGTTAATGTTCTAGTGTTGTGTTAATGTTCTAGTGTTGTGTTAATGTTCTAGTGTTGTGTTAATGTTCTAGTGTTGTGTTAATGTTCTAGTGTTGTGTTAATGTTCTAGTGTTGTGTTAATGTTCTAGTGTTGTGTTAATGTTCTAGTGTTGTGTTAATGTTCTAGTGTTGTGTTAATGTTCTAGTGTTGTG
Organism: Cherax quadricarinatus; assembly: GCF_038502225.1. NCBI lineage: Eukaryota > Metazoa > Arthropoda > Malacostraca > Decapoda > Parastacidae > Cherax > Cherax quadricarinatus. Next base: position 6,597,621 of record NC_091340.1, on the reverse strand, counting down.
TTAATGTTCTAGTGTTGTGTTAATGTTCTAGTGTTGTGTTAATGTTCTAGTGTTGTGTTAAAGTGTTGTGTTAATGTTCTAGTGTTGTGTTAATGTTCTAGTGTTGTGTTAATGTTCTAGTGTTGTGTTAATGTTCTAGTGTTGTGTTAATGTTCTAGTGTTGTGTTAATGTTCTAGTGTTGTGTTAATGTTCTAGTGTTGTGTTAATGTTCTAGTGTTGTGTTAATGTTCTAGTGTTGTGTTAATGTTCTAGTGTTGTGTTAATGTTCTAGTGTTGTGTGTTCTAGTGTTGTGTTAATGTTCTAGTGTTGTGTTAATGTTCTAGTGTTGTGCTAATGTTCTAGCGTTGTGTTGGTGTTCTAGTGTTGTGTTAATGTTCTAGTGTTGTGTTGGTGTTCTAGTGTTGTGTTGGTGTTCTAGTGTTGTGTTAGTGTTCTAGTGTTGTGTTAATGTTCTAGTGTTGTGTTAATGTTCTAGTGTTGTGTTAATGTTCTAGTGTTGTGTTAATGTTCTAGTGTTGTATTAATGTTCTAGTGTTGTGTTAATGTTCTAGTGTTGTGTTAATGTTCTAGTGTTGTGTTAATGTTCTAGTGTTGTGTTAATGTTCTAGCGTTGTGTTGGTGTTCTAGTGTTGTGTTAATGTTCTAGTGTTGTGTTAATGTTCTAGTGTTGTGTTAATGTTCTAGTGTTGTGTTAATGTTCTAGCGTTGTGTTGGTGTTCTAGTGTTGTGTTAATGTTCTAGCGTTGTGTTGGTGTTCTAGTGTTGTGTTAATGTTCTAGTGTTGTGTTAATGTTCTAGTGTTGTGTTAATGTTCTAGTGTTGTGTTAATGTTCTAGTGTTGTGTTAATGTTCTAGTGTTGTGTTAATGTTCTAGTGTTGTGTTAATGTTCTAGTGTTGTGTTAATGTTCTAGTGTTGTGTTAATGTTCTAGTGTTGTGTTAATGTTCTAGCGTTGTGTTGGTGTTCTAGTGTTGTGTTAATGTTCTAGTGTTGTGTTAATGTTCTAGTGTTGTGCTAATGTTCTAGCGTTGTGTTGGTGTTCTAGTGTTGTGTTAATGTTCTAGTGTTGTGTTGGTGTTCTAGTGTTGTGTTGGTGTTCTAGTGTTGTGTTAGTGTTCTAGTGTTGTGTTAATGTTCTAGTGTTGTGTTAATGTTCTAGTGTTGTGTTAATGTTCTAGTGTTGTGTTAATGTTCTAGTGTTGTGTTAATGTTCTAGTGTTGTGTTAATGTTCTAGTGTTGTGTTAATGTTCTAGTGTTGTGTTAATGTTCTAGTGTTGTGTTAATGTTCTAGTGTTGTGTTAATGTTCTAGTGTTGTGTTAATGTTCTAGTGTTGTGTTAATGTTCTAGTGTTGTGTTAATGTTCTAGTGTTGTGTTAATGTTCTAGTGTTGTGTTAATGTTCTAGTGTTGTGTTAATGTTCTAGCGTTGTGTTGGTGTTCTAGTGTTGTGTTAATGTTCTAGTGTTGTGTTAATGTTCTAGTGTTGTGTTAATGTTCTAGCGTTGTGTTGGTGTTCTAGTGTTGTGTTAATGTTCTAGTGTTGTGTTGGTGTTCTAGTGTTGTGTTAATGTTCTAGTGTTGTGTTAATGTTCTAGTGTTGTGTTAATGTTCTAGTGTTGTGTTGGTGTTCTAGTGTTGTGTTAATGTTCTAGTGTTGTGTTGGTGTTCTAGTGTTGTGTTAATGTTCTAGTGTTGTGTTAATGTTCTAGTGTTGTGTTAATGTTCTAGTGTTGTGTTAATGTTCTAGTGTTGTGTTAATGTTCTAGTGTTGTGTTAATGTTCTAGTGTTGTGTTAATGTTCTAGTGTTGTGTTAATGTTCTAGTGTTGTGTTAATGTTCTAGTGTTGTGTTAATGTTCTAGTGTTGTGTTAATGTTCTAGTGTTGTGTTGGTGTTCTAGTGTTGTGTTGGTGTTCTAGTGTTGTGTTAATGTTCTAGTGTTGTGTTGGTGTTCTAGTGTTGTGTTAATGTTCTAGTGTTGTGTTAATGTTCTAGTGTTGTGTTAATGTTCTAGTGTTGTGTTAATGTTCTAGTGTTGTGTTAATGTTCTAGTGTTGTGTTAATGTTCTAGTGTTGTGTTAATGTTCTAGTGTTGTGTTAATGTTCTAGTGTTGTGTTAATGTTCTAGTGTTGTGTTAATGTTCTAGTGTTGTGTTAATGTTCTAGTGTTGTGTTAATGTTCTAGTGTTGTGTTAATGTTCTAGCGTTGTGTTGGTGTTCTAGTGTTGTTAATGTTCTAGTGTTGTGTTGGTGTTCTAGTGTTGTGTTAATGTTCTAGTGTTGTGTTAATGTTCTAGTGTTGTGTTAATGTTCTAGTGTTGTGTTAATGTTCTAGTGTTGTGTTAATGTTCTAGTGTTGTGTTAATGTTCTAGTGTTGTGTTAATGTTCTAGTGTTGTGTTGGTGTTCTAGTGTTGTGTTGGTGTTCTAGTGTTGTGTTAATGTTCTAGTGTTGTGTTAATGTTCTAGTGTTGTGTTGGTGTTCTAGTGTTGTGTTAATGTACTAGTGTTGTGTTAATGTTCTAGTGTTGTGTTAGTGTTCTAGTGTTGTGTTGTAGACAGCCTGTACTGTCTGCACAGACAGCCCATGCTGTCTGCCAGCTTAGTTCATATTTCGCGCCACTCAGGTGCTGCCATCTATAGGCCTTGCCACTTCAGTATGCCCAGACTTGCCTCGCCCTCACTCACACAGCGGCCTGGCATCAAGACACAAGTACTCCCAGCTCTCTCTCGTGGCATGGCCCTGCCCGGGCCATGGGCACAAACACACAAGCCTGTGTAACCCACCACTACTTAACAATAAACTAAGAAGCCTCTGAAGACGTTTATCATTAACACCGCTCTACAGCCTACCAAATAAACAAGTCCTTTATATTGGTACCAGCGGTGGTCGCAGCGTTGTGTTTACCCTGGAGAGAGGAAGGAGAGGTATGAAGTCACCTTCACTTCATCACCCTACATAAGAAGCATCCGTCTCTCAACGAGTTATCCTGATGTCGTGTCTGCACGTTTGAGCATCCAGACACAGGTACAAGCAGGATCCAGCCGAAATTTGCCGAATTTCTTCGAGAATTGTGAGTGGCGTCCCAGCGTCTCACGCTACAGTGTCCCACGCTGTTTCTCAAGTCACGTGTTCAGCGTCACTTGTATGTTGCTGTTGTTGTTCAGCTCAGCACAGCTGTTTCAGCAAGCCAGAGGTGAGTCTTGTGGTGATTTCTGCGTCCAGTGTGAGCTTCTCCACGTGTTTGTGGGTGGGGGAGGAGAGGAGAGGAGAGGAAGTGGCTGTTCCTCACCTTGCCCATGCTCGCCCTCCTCACGCTCACCCGTCTACCATACACCACTCACCACTGCCCACTCCCTCTGCTGTGTTTTCTGCTGTTTTTCGTATGAATTCATTGCCAGTGCTGTGTATCCGAGTGCCCGAGGCCACTCGAAGCTACGTGGATTACGACGTCACGTGGGTGTGGGCGATCACGTAGACCTACAAAGCCACGTGAGTTACCAGATATCCCAGGCCTCATGCTGTGGTCTGCTGCCCGCATCACATCGACGCCACCCACGATGCTGCCCGACTTCATGACGTCACGATGTCTGCTGACGTCACCTCACGATGTCTGCTGACGTCACCTCACGATGTCTGCCTGACGTCACCTCGAGATGTCTGTTGACGTCACTGCTGCTGACGTCACCTTGCGACATCACGCCTGACATCACATGATGTCACATCGAGTGTTCTAGTAATTATTTCAGTATTGTCGAGAAGATTGAGAGAAAATATATGTCGTGTGTTAATTAATTCCTCTCAGTCAGTGTTCTCACATTTTAGTATGTCTTAGTCAGTTTTATGCGCAGAAAAGCATCATTTGCTAGTTAAGCCATGTTGTACCGTATGTACAGCGGTGTGTTTTTAAAGTTCCGTGTGTCCAGTGAGGTCTGTGGTCAGACCCTTGAATTGTACCACTAAGTCACCCGCCTGACCAGTGTTTGACAGCTGATTTCTCAGCCCTGAGCGTATGAGCCCCCTTGTACAGAAAGCTTTTATGCTCGTCGCTCGTGATGTTCTGTAGAATCGTACCTGCTACGATTCCCATCGAGATTTGTTTCACTTCACCTCCAGACCGTCAGAGTGCAGTTATATGTAGAGAAACAAGTCTGGGGACGCTTAGACTAACCTCTGCTATAACTCCAACTGTCGAGAGATGATACTCGTCAAGCCGCAGCCAGGCCTGTCGGCAGGCGCTGTGTCAGCCTCGTGTCACAAGCTTCAGTGAGCAGCCTGCACAAAGAAGATGTCACTTTGACTGCTAGCTCGCTCACTGCAGTCTGGTGTATGATGTTACGACTCCCAGATGTTTCGCCCAGTCGTCTCTGCCACGACTCGCTCCACAACTCGCTCCACGCTCGCCGGCAGTGACAGCCCAGCGACAGTACCAGTCGAGGAGTGTCCTGAGTCGCTTGCCAGAAGTCCTGCCCAGTTGCCGAGTTTTGTCGACGCCTCACTCGAGGGCACCAGCATGTCGTGCCCCAGGTTGAGTGAAAACCTGCAGCGACTCCTACGATGTCTGCTTCACCGTTCCAGAGGAGACCGTACCCTGTTACGTCACAGCTCAGCCGCAGCGATGTCTCCCGTGTTGCAGTATCTGTCCAGACGCAGGAAGGCGTGCAGTGATGCACTTCGATGCTCACTGCCTATGACCACGATGTTTAGCACACCCCACATGTTTTTTCTTCCCTCCCTGTAGGAAGTTTTTTTTCCATGTCCATATGTATATATATGTTTTTATTTTGTGTTCTGTGCCCTGTTCCTACGAGAGAGAGACCGAGTTTCTTTTACTACCAGTATTGTCGCGTCGGGACGACGCGCGGTAGGTGGCCGAGCGTATGTAGACAGCCTGTACTGTCTGCACAGACAGCCCATGCTGTCTGCCAGCTTAGTTCATATTTCGCGCCACTCAGGTGCTGCCATCTATAGGCCTTGCCACTTCAGTATGCCCAGACTTGCCTCGCCCTCACTCACACAGCGGCCTGGCATCAAGACACAAGTACTCCCAGCTCTCTCTCGTGGCATGGCCCTGCCCGGGCCATGGGCACAAACACACAAGCCTGTGTAACCCACCACTACTTAACAATAAACTAAGAAGCCTCCGAAGAAGTATATCATTCACACCCGCTTGCAGCACCTACCAAACAACCTCTTTATAGTGTTAATGTTCTAGTGTTGTGTTAATGTTCTAGTGTTGTGTTAATGTTCTAGTGTTGTGTTAATGTTCTAGTGTTGTGTTAATGTTCTAGTGTTGTGTTAATGTTCTAGTGTTGTGTTGGTGTTCTAGTGTTGTGTTAATGTTCTAGTGTTGTGTTGGTGTTCTAGTGTTGTGTTAATGTTCTAGTGTTGTGTTAATGTTCTAGTGTTGTGTTAATGTTCTAGTGTTGTGTTAATGTTCTAGTGTTGTGTTAATGTTCTAGTGTTGTGTTGGTGTTCTAGTGTTGTGTTAATGTTCTAGTGTTGTGTTAATGTTCTAGTGTTGTGTTAATGTTCTAGTGTTGTGTTAATGTTCTAGTGTTGTGTTAATGTTCTAGTGTTGTGTTAATGTTCTAGTGTTGTGTTAATGTTCTAGTGTTGTGTTAATGTTCTAGTGTTGTGTTAATGTTCTAGTGTTGTGTTAATGTTCTAGTGTTGTGTTAATGTTCTAGTGTTGTGTTGGTGTTCTAGTGTTGTGTTAATGTTCTAGTGTTGTGTTAATGTTCTAGTGTTGTGTTAATGTTCTAGTGTTGTGTTAATGTTCTAGTGTTGTGTTAATGTTCTAGTGTTGTGTTAATGTTCTAGTGTTGTGTTAATGTTCTAGTGTTGTGTTAATGTTCTAGTGTTGTGTTAATGTTCTAGTGTTGTGTTAATGTTCTAGTGTTGTGTTAATGTTCTAGTGTTGTGTTGGTGTTCTAGTGTTGTGTTAATGTTCTAGTGTTGTGTTAATGTTCTAGTGTTGTGTTAATGTTCTAGTGTTGTGTTGGTGTTCTAGTGTTGTGTTAATGTTCTAGTGTTGTGTTAATGTTCTAGTGTTGTGTTAATGTTCTAGTGTTGTGTTAATGTTCTAGTGTTGTGTTAATGTTCTAGTGTTGTGTTGGTGTTCTAGTGTTGTGTTAATGTTCTAGTGTTGTGTTAATGTTCTAGTGTTGTGTTAATGTTCTAGTGTTGTGTTAATGTTCTAGTGTTGTGTTAATGTTCTAGTGTTGTGTTAATGTTCTAGTGTTGTGTTAATGTTCTAGTGTTGTGTTAATGTTCTAGTGTTGTGTTAATGTTCTAGTGTTGTGTTAATGTTCTAGTGTTGTGTTAATGTTCTAGTGTTGTGTTAATGTTCTAGTGTTGTGTTAATGTTCTAGTGTTGTGTTAATGTTCTAGTGTTGTGTTAATGTTCTAGCGTTGTGTTGGTGTTCTAGTGTTGTGTTAATGTTCTAGTGTTGTGTTAATGTTCTAGTGTTGTGCTAATGTTCTAGCGTTGTGTTGGTGTTCTAGTGTTGTGTTAATGTTCTAGTGTTGTGTTGGTGTTCTAGTGTTGTGTTGGTGTTCTAGTGTTGTGTTAGTGTTCTAGTGTTGTGTTAATGTTCTAGTGTTGTGTTAATGTTCTAGTGTTGTGTTAATGTTCTAGTGTTGTGTTAATGTTCTAGTGTTGTGTTAATGTTCTAGTGTTGTGTTAATGTTCTAGTGTTGTGTTAATGTTCTAGTGTTGTGTTAATGTTCTAGTGTTGTGTTAATGTTCTAGCGTTGTGTTGGTGTTCTAGTGTTGTGTTAATGTTCTAGTGTTGTGTTAATGTTCTAGTGTTGTGTTAATGTTCTAGTGTTGTGTTAATGTTCTAGTGTTGTGTTAATGTTCTAGTGTTGTGTTAATGTTCTAGTGTTGTGTTAATGTTCTAGTGTTGTGTTAATGTTCTAGTGTTGTGTTGGTGTTCTAGTGTTGTGTTAATGTTCTAGTGTTGTGTTGGTGTTCTAGTGTTGTGTTAATGTTCTAGTGTTGTGTTAATGTTCTAGTGTTGTGTTAATGTTCTAGTGTTGTGTTAATGTTCTAGTGTTGTGTTAATGTTCTAGTGTTGTGTTGGTGTTCTAGTGTTGTGTTAATGTTCTAGTGTTGTGTTAATGTTCTAGTGTTGTGTTAATGTTCTAGTGTTGTGTTAATGTTCTAGTGTTGTGTTAATGTTCTAGTGTTGTGTTAATGTTCTAGTGTTGTGTTAATGTTCTAGTGTTGTGTTAATGTTCTAGTGTTGTGTTAATGTTCTAGTGTTGTGTTAATGTTCTAGTGTTGTGTTAATGTTCTAGTGTTGTGTTGGTGTTCTAGTGTTGTGTTAATGTTCTAGTGTTGTGTTAATGTTCTAGTGTTGTGTTAATGTTCTAGTGTTGTGTTAATGTTCTAGTGTTGTGTTAATGTTCTAGTGTTGTGTTAATGTTCTAGTGTTGTGTTAATGTTCTAGTGTTGTGTTAATGTTCTAGTGTTGTGTTAATGTTCTAGTGTTGTGTTAATGTTCTAGTGTTGTGTTAATGTTCTAGTGTTGTGTTGGTGTTCTAGTGTTGTGTTAATGTTCTAGTGTTGTGTTAATGTTCTAGTGTTGTGTTAATGTTCTAGTGTTGTGTTGGTGTTCTAGTGTTGTGTTAATGTTCTAGTGTTGTGTTAATGTTCTAGTGTTGTGTTAATGTTCTAGTGTTGTGTTAATGTTCTAGTGTTGTGTTAATGTTCTAGTGTTGTGTTGGTGTTCTAGTGTTGTGTTAATGTTCTAGTGTTGTGTTAATGTTCTAGTGTTGTGTTAATGTTCTAGTGTTGTGTTAATGTTCTAGTGTTGTGTTAATGTTCTAGTGTTGTGTTAATGTTCTAGTGTTGTGTTAATGTTCTAGTGTTGTGTTAATGTTCTAGTGTTGTGTTAATGTTCTAGTGTTGTGTTAATGTTCTAGTGTTGTGTTAATGTTCTAGTGTTGTGTTAATGTTCTAGTGTTGTGTTAATGTTCTAGTGTTGTGTTAATGTTCTAGTGTTGTGTTAATGTTCTAGTGTTGTGTTAATGTTCTAGTGTTGTGTTAATGTTCTAGTGTTGTGTTAATGTTCTAGCGTTGTGTTGGTGTTCTAGTGTTGTGTTAATGTTCTAGTGTTGTGTTAATGTTCTAGTGTTGTGCTAATGTTCTAGCGTTGTGTTGGTGTTCTAGTGTTGTGTTAATGTTCTAGTGTTGTGTTGGTGTTCTAGTGTTGTGTTGGTGTTCTAGTGTTGTGTTAGTGTTCTAGTGTTGTGTTAATGTTCTAGTGTTGTGTTAATGTTCTAGTGTTGTGTTAATGTTCTAGTGTTGTGTTAATGTTCTAGTGTTGTATTAATGTTCTAGTGTTGTGTTAATGTTCTAGTGTTGTGTTAATGTTCTAGTGTTGTGTTAATGTTCTAGTGTTGTGTTAATGTTCTAGCGTTGTGTTGGTGTTCTAGTGTTGTGTTAATGTTCTAGTGTTGTGTTAATGTTCTAGTGTTGTGTTAATGTTCTAGTGTTGTGTTAATGTTCTAGCGTTGTGTTGGTGTTCTAGTGTTGTGTTAATGTTCTAGCGTTGTGTTGGTGTTCTAGTGTTGTGTTAATGTTCTAGTGTTGTGTTAATGTTCTAGTGTTGTGTTAATGTTCTAGTGTTGTGTTAATGTTCTAGTGTTGTGTTAATGTTCTAGTGTTGTGTTAATGTTCTAGTGTTGTGTTAATGTTCTAGTGTTGTGTTAATGTTCTAGTGTTGTGTTAATGTTCTAGTGTTGTGTTAATGTTCTAGCGTTGTGTTGGTGTTCTAGTGTTGTGTTAATGTTCTAGTGTTGTGTTAATGTTCTAGTGTTGTGCTAATGTTCTAGCGTTGTGTTGGTGTTCTAGTGTTGTGTTAATGTTCTAGTGTTGTGTTGGTGTTCTAGTGTTGTGTTGGTGTTCTAGTGTTGTGTTAGTGTTCTAGTGTTGTGTTAATGTTCTAGTGTTGTGTTAATGTTCTAGTGTTGTGTTAATGTTCTAGTGTTGTGTTAATGTTCTAGTGTTGTGTTAATGTTCTAGTGTTGTGTTAATGTTCTAGTGTTGTGTTAATGTTCTAGTGTTGTGTTAATGTTCTAGTGTTGTGTTAATGTTCTAGTGTTGTGTTAATGTTCTAGTGTTGTGTTAATGTTCTAGTGTTGTGTTAATGTTCTAGTGTTGTGTTAATGTTCTAGTGTTGTGTTAATGTTCTAGTGTTGTGTTAATGTTCTAGTGTTGTGTTAATGTTCTAGCGTTGTGTTGGTGTTCTAGTGTTGTGTTAATGTTCTAGTGTTGTGTTAATGTTCTAGTGTTGTGTTAATGTTCTAGCGTTGTGTTGGTGTTCTAGTGTTGTGTTAATGTTCTAGTGTTGTGTTGGTGTTCTAGTGTTGTGTTAATGTTCTAGTGTTGTGTTAATGTTCTAGTGTTGTGTTAATGTTCTAGTGTTGTGTTGGTGTTCTAGTGTTGTGTTAATGTTCTAGTGTTGTGTTGGTGTTCTAGTGTTGTGTTAATGTTCTAGTGTTGTGTTAATGTTCTAGTGTTGTGTTAATGTTCTAGTGTTGTGTTAATGTTCTAGTGTTGTGTTAATGTTCTAGTGTTGTGTTAATGTTCTAGTGTTGTGTTAATGTTCTAGTGTTGTGTTAATGTTCTAGTGTTGTGTTAATGTTCTAGTGTTGTGTTAATGTTCTAGTGTTGTGTTAATGTTCTAGTGTTGTGTTGGTGTTCTAGTGTTGTGTTGGTGTTCTAGTGTTGTGTTAATGTTCTAGTGTTGTGTTGGTGTTCTAGTGTTGTGTTAATGTTCTAGTGTTGTGTTAATGTTCTAGTGTTGTGTTAATGTTCTAGTGTTGTGTTAATGTTCTAGTGTTGTGTTAATGTTCTAGTGTTGTGTTAATGTTCTAGTGTTGTGTTAATGTTCTAGTGTTGTGTTAATGTTCTAGTGTTGTGTTAATGTTCTAGTGTTGTGTTAATGTTCTAGTGTTGTGTTAATGTTCTAGTGTTGTGTTAATGTTCTAGTGTTGTGTTAATGTTCTAGCGTTGTGTTGGTGTTCTAGTGTTGTTAATGTTCTAGTGTTGTGTTGGTGTTCTAGTGTTGTGTTAATGTTCTAGTGTTGTGTTAATGTTCTAGTGTTGTGTTAATGTTCTAGTGTTGTGTTAATGTTCTAGTGTTGTGTTAATGTTCTAGTGTTGTGTTAATGTTCTAGCGTTGTGTTGGTGTTCTAGTGTTGTGTTAATGTTCTAGTGTTGTGTTGGTGTTCTAGTGTTGTGTTAATGTTCTAGTGTTGTGTTAATGTTCTAGTGTTGTGTTAATGTTCTAGTGTTGTGTTAATGTTCTAGTGTTGTGTTAATGTTCTAGTGTTGTGTTAATGTTCTAGTGTTGTGTTAATGTTCTAGCGTTGTGTTGGTGTTCTAGTGTTGTGTTAATGTTCTAGTGTTGTGTTGGTGTTCTAGTGTTGTGTTAATGTTCTAGTGTTGTGTTAATGTTCTAGTGTTGTGTTAATGTTCTAGTGTTGTGTTAATGTTCTAGTGTTGTGTTAATGTTCTAGTGTTGTGTTAATGTTCTAGCGTTGTGTTAATGTTCTAGTGTTGTGTTAATGTTCTAGTGTTGTGTTGGTGTTCTAGTGTTGTGTTAATGTTCTAGTGTTGTGTTGGTGTTCTAGTGTTGTGTTAATGTTCTAGTGTTGTGTTAATGTTCTAGTGTTCTGTTAATGTTCTAGTGTTGTGTTAATGTTCTAGTGTTGTGTTAATGTTCTAGTGTTGTGTTAATGTTCTAGCGTTGTGTTAATGTTCTAGTGTTGTGTTAATGTTCTAGTGTTGTGTTGGTGTTCTAGTGTTGTGTTAATGTTCTAGTAATGTGTTAATGTTCTAGTGTTGTGTTAATGTTCTAGTGTTGTGTTGGTGTTCTAGTGTTGTGTTAATGTTCTAGTGTTGTGTTAATGTTCTAGTGTTGTGTTAATGTTCTAGTGTTGTGTTAATGTTCTAGTGTTGTGTTAATGTTCTAGTGTTGTGTTAATGTTCTAGTGTTGTGTTAATGTTCTAGTGTTGTGTTAATGTTCTAGTGTTGTGTTAATGTTCTAGTGTTGTGTTAATGTTCTAGTGTTGTGTTAATGTTCTAGTGTTGTGTTAATGTTCTAGCGTTGTGTTAATGTTCTAGCGTTGTGTTAATGTTCTAGTGTTGTGTTAATGTTCTAGTGTTGTGTTGGTGTTCTAGTGTTGTGTTAATGTTCTAGCGTTGTGTTAATGTTCTAGTGTTGTGTTAATGTTCTAGTGTTGTGTTGGTGTTCTAGTGTTGTGTTAATGTTCTAGTGTTGTGTTAATGTTCTAGTGTTGTGTTAATGTTCTAGTGTTGTGTTGGTGTTCTAGTGTTGTGTTAGTGTTCTAGTGTTGTGTTAATGTTCTAGTGTTGTGTTAATGTTCTAGTGTTGTGTTAATGTTCTAGTGTTGTGTTAATGTTCTAGTGTTGTGTTAATGTTCTAGTGTTGTGTTAATGTTCTAGTGTTGTGTTAATGTTCTAGTGTTGTGTTAATGTTCTAGTGTTGTGTTAATGTTCTAGTGTTGTGTTAATGTTCTAGTGTTGTGTTAATGTTCTAGTGTTGTGTTAATGTTCTAGTGTTGTGTTAATGTTCTAGTGTTGTGTTAATGTTCTGGTGTTGTGTTAATGTTCTAGTGTTGTGTTAATGTTCTAGTGTTGTGTTAATGTTCTAGTGTTGTGTTAATGTTCTAGCGTTGTGTTAATGTTCTAGTGTTGTGTTGCTTTTCTAGTGTTGTGTTGCTTTTCTAGTGTTGTGTTGCTGTTCTAGTGTTTTGTTGCAGTTCTAGTGTTGTGTTGTTGTACTAGTGTTGTGTTGGTGTTCTAGTGTTGTGTTGTTGTACTAGTGTTGTGTTGGTGTTCTAGTGTTGTGTTGTTGTACAAGTGTTGTGTTGGTGTTCTAGTGTTGTGTTGTTGTACCAGTGTTGTGTTGGTGTTCTAGTGTTGTGCTGTTGTACTAGTGTTGTGTTGGTGTTCTAGTGTTGTGTTGGTGTTCTAGTGTTGTGTTGGTGTTCTAGTGTTGTGTTGGTGTTTTAGTGTTGTGTTGGTGTTCTAGTGTTGTGTTGTTGTACTAGTGTTGTGTTGGTGTTCTAGTGTTGTGTTGGTGTTCTAGTGTTGTGTTGGTGTTTTAGTGTTGTGTTGGTGTTCTAGTGTTGTGTTGTTGTACTAGTGTTATGTTGGTGTTCTAGTGTTGTGTTGGTGTTCTAGTGTGTTTCTGTTCTAGTGTTGTCTTGCTGTTCTGGAGTGTTGTGTTAGTGTTCTAGTGTTGTTAGTGTTCTAGTGTTGTTAGTGTTCTAGTGTTGTTAGTGTTATAGTGTTGTGTTAGTGTTCTAGTGTTGTTAGTGTTATAGTGTTGTGTTAGTGTTCTAGTGTTGTTAGTGTTATAGTGTTGTTAGTGTTATAGTGTTGTTAGTGTTCTAGTGTTATAGTGTTGTGTTAGTGTTCTAGTGTTGTTAGTGTTCTAGTGTTGTTAGTGTTATAGTGTTGTGTTAGTGTTCTAGTGTTGTTAGTGTTATAGTGTTGTTAGTGTTATAGTGTTGTTAGTGTTCTAGTGTTATAGTGTTGTGTTAGTGTTCTCGTGTTGTTAGTGTTCTAGTGTTGTGTTAGTGTTCCAGTGTTGTTAGTGTTCTAGTGTTGTTAGTGTTCTAGTGTTGTTAGTGTTCTAGTGTTGTTAGTGTTCTAGTGTTGTTAGTGTTCTAGTGTTGTTAGTGTTCTAGTGTTGTTTTAGTGTTCTAGTGTTGTTTTAGTGTTCTAGTGTTGTGTTAGTGTTCTAGTGTTGTGTTGGTGTTCTAATGTTGTGTTGGTGCTCTAATCTTGTGTTGGTGTTCTAGTGTTGTGTTGGTGTTCTAGTGTTGTGTTGGTGTTCTAGTGTTGTGTTAATGTTCTAGTGTTGTGTTGGTGTTCTAGTGTTGTGTTAATGTTCTAGTGTTGTGTTAATGTTCTAGTGTTGTGTTAATGTTCTAGTGTTGTGTTAATGTTCTAGTGTTGTGTTAATGTTCTAGCGTTGTGTTAATGTTCTAGTGTTGTGTTAATGTTCTAGTGTTGTGTTGGTGTTCTAGTGTTGTGTTAATGTTCTAGTGTTGTGTTAATGTTCTAGTGTTGTGTTAATGTTCTAGTGTTGTGTTGGTGTTCTAGTGTTGTGTTAATGTTCTAGTGTTGTGTTAATGTTCTAGTGTTGTGTTAATGTTCTAGTGTTGTGTTAATGTTCTAGTGTTGTGTTAATGTTCTAGTGTTGTGTTAATGTTCTAGTGTTGTGTTAATGTTCTAGTGTTGTGTTAATGTTCTAGTGTTGTGTTAATGTTCTAGTGTTGTGTTAATGTTCTAGTGTTGTGTTAATGTTCTAGCGTTGTGTTGGTGTTCTAGTGTTGTGTTAATGTTCTAGTGTTGTGTTGGTGTTCTAGTGTTGTGTTAATGTTCTAGTGTTGTGTTAATGTTCTAGTGTTGTGTTAATGTTCTAGTGTTGTGTTAATGTTCTAGTGTTGTGTTAATGTTCTAGTGTTGTGTTAATGTTCTAGCGTTGTGTTGGTGTTCTAGTGTTGTGTTAATGTTCTAGTGTTGTGTTGGTGTTCTAGTGTTGTGTTAATGTTCTAGTGTTGTGTTAATGTTCTAGTGTTGTGTTAATGTTCTAGTGTTGTGTTAATGTTCTAGTGTTGTGTTAATGTTCTAGTGTTGTGTTAATGTTCTAGCGTTGTGTTAATGTTCTAGTGTTGTGTTAATGTTCTAGTGTTGTGTTGGTGTTCTAGTGTTGTGTTAATGTTCTAGTGTTGTGTTGGTGTTCTAGTGTTGTGTTAATGTTCTAGTGTTGTGTTAATGTTCTAGTGTTGTGTTAATGTTCTAGTGTTGTGTTAATGTTCTAGTGTTGTGTTAATGTTCTAGTGTTGTGTTAATGTTCTAGCGTTGTGTTAATGTTCTAGTGTTGTGTTAATGTTCTAGTGTTGTGTTGGTGTTCTAGTGTTGTGTTAATGTTCTAGTGTTGTGTTAATGTTCTAGTGTTGTGTTAATGTTCTAGTGTTGTGTTGGTGTTCTAGTGTTGTGTTAATGTTCTAGTGTTGTGTTAATGTTCTAGTGTTGTGTTGGTGTTCTAGTGTTGTGTTAATGTTCTAGTGTTGTGTTAATGTTCTAGTGTTGTGTTAATGTTCTAGTGTTGTGTTGGTGTTCTAGTGTTGTGTTAGTGTTCTAGTGTTGTGTTAATGTTCTAGTGTTGTGTTAATGTTCTAGTGTTGTGTTAATGTTCTAGTGTTGTGTTAATGTTCTAGTGTTGTGTTAATGTTCTAGTGTTGTGTTAATGTTCTAGTGTTGTGTTAATGTTCTAGTGTTGTGTTAATGTTCTAGTGTTGTGTTAATGTTCTAGTGTTGTGTTAATGTTCTAGTGTTGTGTTAATGTTCTAGTGTTGTGTTAATGTTCTAGTGTTGTTAGTGTTATAGTGTTGTTAGTGTTCTAGTGTTATAGTGTTGTGTTAGTGTTCTAGTGTTGTTAGTGTTCTAGTGTTGTGTTAGTGTTCCAGTGTTGTTAGTGTTCTAGTGTTGTTAGTGTTATAGTGTTGTGTTAGTGTTCTAGTGTTGTTAGTGTTATAGTGTTGTTAGTGTTATAGTGTTGTTAGTGTTCTAGTGTTATAGTGTTGTGTTAGTGTTCTAGTGTTGTTAGTGTTCTAGTGTTGTGTTAGTGTTCCAGTGTTGTTAGTGTTCTAGTGTTGTTAGTGTTCTAGTGTTGTTAGTGTTCTAGTGTTGTTAGTGTTCTAGTGTTGTTAGTGTTCTAGTGTTGTTTTAGTGTTCTAGTGTTGTTTTAGTGTTCTAGTGTTGTGTTAGTGTTCTAGTGTTGTGTTGGTGTTCTAATGTTGTGTTGGTGCTCTAATCTTGTGTTGGTGTTCTAGTGTTGTGTTGGTGTTCTACTGTTGTGTTAGTGATCTAGTGTTGTGTTGGTGTTCTAGTGTTGTGTTAGTGATCTAGTGTTGTGTTGGTGTTCTAGTGTTAGTGATCTAGTGTTGTGTTAGTGTTCTAGTGTTGTTAGTTATCTAGTGTTGTGTTAGTGTTCTAGTGTTGTTAGTGTTCTAGTGTTGTGTTAGTGTTCTAGTGTTGTGTTGGTGTTCTAGTGTTGTTAGTGTTCTAGTGTTGTGTTGGTGTTCTAGTGTTGTGTTAGTGTTCTAGTGTTGTGTTAGTGTTCTAGTGTTGTGCTAGTGTTCTAGTGTTGTGTTAGTGATCTAGTGTTGTGTTAGTGTTCTAGTGTTGTGCTAGTGTTCTAGTGTTGTGTTAGTGATCTAGTGTTGTGTTCTAGTGTTGTGTTGGTGTTCTAGTGTTGTGTTAGTTTTCTAGTGCTGTGTTAGTGTTCTAGTGTTGTGTTGGTGTTCTAGTGTTGTGTTAGTGTTCTAGTGTTGTGTTGGTGTTCTAATGTTGTGTTGGTGTTCTAGTGTTGTGTTAGTGTTCTAGTGTTGTGTTAGTGATCTAGTGTTGTGTTGGTGTTCTAGTGTTGTGTTAGTGATCTAGTTTTGTGTTGGTGTTCTAGTGTTGTGTTGGTGTTCTAGTGTTGTGTTAGTGTTCTAGTGTTGTGTTGGTGTTCTAGTGTTGTGTTAGTGATCTAGTGTTGTGTTAGTGTTCTAGTGTTGTGTTGGTGTTCTAGTGTTGTGTTAGTGTTCTAGTGTTGTGTTGGTGTTCTAGTGTTGTGTTAGTGATCTAGTGTTGTGTTAGTGTTCTAGTGTTGTGTTAGTGATCTAGTGTTGTGTTGGTGTTCTAGTGTTGTGTTAGTGATCTAGTGTTGTGTTAGTGTTCTAGTGTTGTGTTGGTGTTCTAGTGTTGTGTTAGTGTTCTAGTGTTGTGTTGGTGTTCTAGTGTTGTGTTGGTGTTCTAGTGTTGTGTTTGTGATCTAGTGCTGTGTTGGTGTTCTAGTGTTGTGTTAGTGTTCTAGTGTTGTGTTGGTGTTCTAGTCTTGTGTTGGTGTTCTAGTGTTGTGTTAATGTTCTAGTGTTGTGTTGGTGTTCTAGTGTTGTGTTGGTGTTCTAGTGTTGTGTTAGTGACCTAGTGTTGTGTTGGTGTTCTAGTGTTGTGTTGGTGTTCTAGTGTTGTGTTGGTGTTCTAGTGTTGTGTTAGTGATCTAGTGTTGTGTTAGTGATCTAGTGTTGTGTTAGTGTTCTAGTGTTGTGTTGGTGTTCTAGTGTTGTGTTAGTGTTCTAGTGTTGTGTTGGTGTTCTAGTGTTGTGTTGGTGTTCTAGTGTTGTGTTGGTGTTCTAGTGTTGTGTTGGTGTTCTAGTGTTGTGTTAGTGATCTAGTGTTGTGTTGGTGTTCTAGTGTTGTGTTAGTGTTCTAGTGTTGTTTTAGTGTTCTAGTTTTGTGTTAGTGTTCTAGTGTTGTGCTAGTGTTCTAGTATTGTGTTGGTGTTCTAGTGTTGTTAGTGATCTAGTGTTGTATTAGTGTTCTAGTGTTGTGTTAGTGATCTAGTGTTGTGTTGGTGTTCTAGTGTTGTGTTGGTGTTCTAGAGTGTTGTGTTAGTGTTCTAGTGTTGTGTTAGTGTTCTAGTGTTGTTAGTGTTCTAGAGTTGTGTTGGTGTTCTAGTGTTGTGTTGGTATTCTAGAGTGTTGTGTTAGTGTTCTAGTGTTGCGTTAGTGTTCTAGTGTTGTGTTAGTGTTCTAGTGTTGTGTTGGTGTTCTAGTGTTGTGTTGGTGTTCTAGTGTTGTGCTGGTGTTCTAGTGTTGTGTTGGTGTTCTAGTGTTGTGCTGGTGTTCTAGTGTTGTTAGTGTTCTAGTGTTGTGTTAGTGTTCTAGTGTTGTGTTGGTGTTCTAGTTTTGTGTTGGTGTTCTAGTGTGCTGGTGTTCTAGTGTTGTGTTAGTGTTCTAGTGTTGTTAGTGTTCTAGTGTTGTTAGTGTTCTAGTGTTGTCTTAGTGTTCTAGTGTTGTTAGTGTTCTAGTGTTGCTAGTGTTCTAGTGTTGTTAGTGTTCTAGTGTTGTGTTAGTGTTCTAGTGTTCTAGTGTTCTAGTGTTGTTAGTGTTCTAGTCTTGTCTTACTTTTCTAGTGTTGTTAGTGTTCTAGTGTTGTTAGTGTTCTAATGTTGTCTTAGTGTTCTAGTGTTGTTAGTGTTCTAGTGTTGTTAGTGTTCTAGTGTTGTTAGTGTTCTAGTGTTGTGTTAGTGTTCTAGTGTTGTTAGTGTTCTAGTGTTGTGTTAGTGTTCTAGTGTTGTTAGTTTTAGTGTTGTTAGTGTTCTAGTGTTGTTAGTGTTCCAGTGTTGTTAGTGTTCTAGTGTTGTGTTAGTGTTCTAGTGTTGTTAGTGTTCTAGTGTTGTTAGTGTTCTAGTGTTGTTAGTGTTCTAGTGTTGTTAGTGTTCTAGTGTTGTTAGTGTTCTAGTGTTGTTAGTGTTCTAGTGTTGTTAGTGTTCTAGTGTTGTGTTAGTGTTCTAGTGTTGTTAGTGTTCTAGTGTTGTTAGTGTTCTAGTGTTGTTAGTGTTCTAGTGTTGTTAGTGTTCTAGTGTTGTGTTAGTGTTCTAGTGTTGTTAGTGTTCTGGTGTTGTTAGTGTTCTAGTGTTGTTAGTGTTCTAGTGTTGTGTTAGTGTTCTAGTGTTGTTAGTTTTAGTGTTGTTAGTGTTCTAGTGTTGTTAGTGTTCTGGTGTTGTTAGTGTTCTAGTGTTGTTAGTGTTCTGGTGTTGTTAGTGTTCTAGTGTTGTTAGTGTTCTAGTGTTGTGTTAGTGTTCTAGTGTTGTTAGTTTTAGTGTTGTTAGTGTTCTAGTGTTGTTAGTGTTCCAGTGTTGTTAGTGTTCTAGTGTTGTGTTAGTGTTCTAGTGTTGTTAGTGTTCTAGTGTTGTTAGTGTTCTAGTGTTGTTAGTGTTCTAGTGTTGTTAGTGTTCTAGTGTTGTTAGTGTTCTAGTGTTGTTAGTGTTCTAGTGTTGTGTTAGTGTTCTAGTGTTGTTAGTGTTCTAGTGTTGTTAGTGTTCTAGTGTTGTTAGTGTTCTAGTGTTGTTAGTGTTCTAGTGTTGTTAGTGTTCTAGTGTTGTTAGTGTTCTAGTGTGTCAGACAACTAACCTAGCATGGCTCAGATGTTATAAACTCGGGGTCAGTAAAATGACTTTAAAAATCCACTTCTGTAATTGAGTGTATATATATATATATATATATATATATATATATATATATATATATATATATATATATATATATATATATATATATATATATATATATATATATATATATATATAGCATGCTGAACTATATTTTTTTATCTATGCAGTATACATACGTATATTTATAAACAAGGGAGCTAAACATGTATGGGTCACAGAATATCAAACTCTGTATTTTTGCGATTGTGAGAATTTGAAGCCTTATCTGACTGTCTTGAATATAGGTATGGATCTCTCTAGTAGATTATAATTATCATCATGGGGTGGGAGGTAATCGGGTTTGATCCGAGGAACTGGAGTGTTGTTCAAATTCGTAGCATCAAGGGGCACTTCTCTCTCTAAGTGAAAGGTAGAGACACTCACCCTGTGTGAGTGCTTTGTGGAGTGTTATCAAGTTGACTATAAAACTCTACACTGAGCAAAACGTTGTTTTGGTTCTTGTGACTTTTCGGTAATACTCCGTTTCGCCGTTAACTCCTTCCTGGGTTGTTTCAGAATCCAGGTGTCACTACAATAACAAAGACAGTTATTTGAGAGTTAATATTGAGTCCTTTTCTTGTTATTCGATACAGCTCTCTTACTGACAGGCGCAAGAGACAGCCATATCGGAGGCAAAGGTCACATTGCGCTCTCCGTTATACCAGGGTCGCAATACTCGAGGTCCTCGACACCTTTGCTTCTTGCTGGACAGTTGGAGTAAGCGTCTCGCACCTCGTCTTCGGCTAGTGGCGCCATTTTGAGGATTGTTCGCTGGGACCCGTCATGTATGAGAGTAGGCTGGGACCCTTCTGGTATGGGAGTAGGATGAGACCCCTCAGGTATGGGAGTAGGATGGGACCTTTCAGGTACGGGAATAGGCTGGGATCCATTATGGACGGGAGAATCCTGGGACCCTCTAGGAAATGGAGTGTGCTGGGACCTACTAACTGAGGGATCAGCCATTGGTTGAATATCTCCATCGCCGTTACGAGTCTGGTTGAACACTCTTGGTGGCTTCGGTGGTGGCGTTAATTCCGAAGCTTTTTTGCCCCTCTGAACATTAGAAATAGCAGAACTCGTATCCTCCTCAGGTGCCATATTTCCCGAATCCGCCTTGGGCTCTTCACGAACAGTCATGGAATGTCGACACTCTGACACCTCTTTGTTATTGTCACTAAATCGCACAAGTTTTCTATCACCACGCGCCTTTGGATGTTTTTTCGTGCAATTACTGTTTTTACACGCCTTTGGAGAGCTGTGAACTCCTTGGGCACTAGCACGTATTTGTGAAGTGGAGTGTATGTACGAGGTGTCTGTGGCGAGGGGATGGAATGAAGCATCAACGTTAGGATGTAAGGTATCCCGTGACGCAGGGCTGTGAAGCAGGGAATTCCCTGACGCAGGGCTGCGTGACAAGGCTTTCCTTGACGCAGGGTTGTGAAGAGGGGAATTACCTGACGCAGGGCTGCGTGACAAGGCTTTCCTTGACGCAGGGCTGTGAAGAGGGGAATTACCTGACGCAGGGCTGCGTGACAAGGCTTTCCTTGACGCAGGGCTGTGAAGAGGGGAATTCCCTGATGCAGAGCTGCCTGACAAGACTTTCCTTGACGCTGGGCTGTGAAGCGGGGAATTCCCTGATGTAGGGCTGCCTGACAAGGCTTTCCTTGACGCAGGAACGCTCGATGTCCGGGTGGGTACTACTAACTCAGCTGTGGGCAGAGTAATACACAAGGATCTATCAGACTGCTTGGGTGACCCTGCTGTTGTTGCTGCTACTGGTGCTGTTGTTGTTGGTACTGGTGCTGGTCCTGCCGCTGGTGTTACTGCTGCTGCTAGTGTTGCTGCTGCTCTACCTTCTGCGGAGTTGCTGCAGGACCCACTCCTGGAGTTACTCTCCTACGGGAAAATACAACCAGCTTTATCCTATTGCATACTGCAGAAAGAAATTAAACTTTGCTTTGTTAAAAAGTTTGAAACAAATTTCAAAATTCTTAAATACAAAACAATGCCTTCTTAAAGAAAATTCCTCACTACACGACCAAAAAAAAAAAAAACTTCACCTTTTTTAACATGTCACTTCCTATATACTTACAATCTTTGTTTCTCCTCTATCTTGCCCCAACTCTTCTCTGTGCCCATTCTTACCAGCCCGAAAGCCCCCCCTCCCCCCCCCAAAAATCATAAATCTTCCACACTACAAATATTTGCATCTAATTTATTCCGTTGTGTTTTGCCTGATGAGAATAAAATATTCTTCCTCTTCTTCTATTTTTTCTCTTCTCTTTTCTCATACTTATAAAAAGTTGTTACTTTATACTTTTCGGTCATGACTTACTTCTGACTTTCTTTTAGTTATGTACGATATTCCAGATGAATAACTTGATATTATGGCCACAAGAAAGATGATTTACAATAAACAGCATGGCAGTAACAGCCTGGTTGATCAGGCCCTGATCCACCACGAGACCTGGTCATAGACCGGGCCGAGGAGGCGTTGACCCCTGGAACTCCCTCCAGGTATACTCCAGGTATGGTCTTATACACTGCAGTACCCAGTCAGTCAGGGGCGGACCTACATTTTTGGGTCCCTGAAGTTTGAACTGTTATGGGGTCACCTTGGCAACCATGGAGTAACCATGGCAACCATGGGGTCACCATGACAACCATGGGGTCACCATGGCAACCATGGGGTCACCATGGCAACCATGGGGTCACCATGGCAACCATGGGGTCACCATGACAACTATGGGGTCACCATGACAACTATGGGGTCACCATGACAACCATGGGGTCACCATGGCAACCATGGGGTCATGACAACCATGGGGTCACCATGACAACCATGGGGTCACCATGACAACCATGGGGTCACCATGGCAACCATGGGGTCACCATGACAACCATGGGGTCACCATGGCAACCAGCAACAGCAAGCCTACATTTGAATTTTTATTTTAACTATTATTTTTTATAGAATTACACTATATTACTAATACATTACCTTAAAAAGAAACCTCATGCAGCAGACCCAAAAAATTTAAGCGATGTGGACTAAAGTGGCTTCTGGGGCCCCTCCGGAATTAGGGGCCCTAAAGCTTAAGCTTCATGAGTTTCAAGGTAGATCTGTCCCTGGGTATACTCCCGTCATATACTCAGCTCTACTCTGTTATACACCCATTACATATACACTCATTATATACGTATTATATAATTACAGTCATCACCAGGCTGTCAACACTAAACACTCACTCGTAGTGGTGATTCCGCTTGTCCATGTTTTGAGCTGTTTATAACTCTTCCATTTACTTGTACGTGTGTGAGGGTGTCTGCATGTACGTGCACTAGTGGTTCACGCTGTCCGTGTGCGTCGGCCAGCACGTCCACACTGCGTTGTCTACGCTGTGAGGAGGACACGAGGTCAGGGTCCTGGCACTCCCACCCCTCACCGGCAGGTGCCAGCACCAAGGTGTGGCCGCCCCTCCTGTGAGGGTGGGCGTGCACAGCAACCACCACACTCACTAGCAGCACCACCACCACCATCACAGCTACTCCCACCACTGCTCCCAGCATAGTAGCAACACCACTACCATCACTCTCAGACTCTGCAAGAAATAAATATTTATCTCAGTTTACCTTGAAAAATATATTTCACATTCTCGTTTCGCTCATGTTTCTCTTTAATCCCGGCTTCATTTTGAACGTTTTGGAACAGATATCAATGTTCTGACTTTGTCTAGCAAGAACCCCAATGGGAATAAATCAGTGACCTTTTTCAGGGGTTATTTACGTAATTGGCACATATGTTAAATTATGTGTGATAATGGCACCTATTTATACCTGTACCTAAAAAGGTTTCTTGCTACCTAATCTTTGTAAGGATGATGAACTATCCTCATGTACAATGATGAGGGACACTCGTTGCTTAATTGCTAGAGGCTTTAGCTCACAATCTGAGGGACCGGAGTTCAACCCCTGGACGAGTGGAAACGTTGAGTATATTTCCTAACACCTTCTGTCCCACTATTCACCTGGCAGTAAGTAGGTACCGGGGTGTTAGCCGACTATTGTGGGTCACATTCTGGGGAAGAGGACTCAAGAGCCTAATGGAAATAAGCCAGTCTGCAGACAGTGGTTTTACTGGGTTACCCTGGGTTACTAACTCTGGATGAATAATCCATACAAAATTTTCTTCTCTTACACCTAATGAAGCAACTTAAGTTCCTTATTTCTTAAACATAAAGTTAACTTATCTTAGTTCTTTAGTAATAGACATCAGGTCAGCCAGTAACTTTTATCAAATAAAAATACAAATCTTTATTTCAAAATTACTGTGTAAAACATAATCTGAAGGTCCACAGGATGCATAGGATTTCGGGCAAAAATCAATACAGTACATGAAAGAAGGTCAGTGGAAGAAGAAAGAGTCAGTCCCTCAGCCTTGGTATTGTATACCAGTCATGTATTGACAAACTTCAGTGTAATACCTGGTATATACTCGCTACTCCAGTCCCCTCACACTGCTTCATCCACTCGCTTACCCGACCTCTCACCTATATAAATTAATATTCCTATTTTCATTAGCCTGCTAGAACAACATCTGTGTAACAACAGCTGCAGCTACCATAAATCAATATATTTACGATCTTTTCCTCCTCGACATATTAACCTAAACATTTCATGAAAACAACGGCTACAACTAACTATATTAACCTAAACGTCAGAGGGAGGCTGTTCTTAATGTTTCAAGGCGCCGCAAGAACCAGCTTCACCTTCTACGTGACTGTCGTGCTTAACAAGTTTTGCTGCTTCACTTCCTTCTCTTCATTTTCTCTAACCTAAACACAGTCATAGAGCGCCTGGGGGATGGCAGGTTGTCAGCTACGATCCAAGAACCGCTACTTGTGATAGTTGTCCATTGTGTAGCAAGAAGCTTATTAACAGGTGCGCAACGTGGATGTGTCGACAGGTTTTGACAGGTTCCCAAAGTGTGTTAACAGGTGCACAACGTGTGTTGATAAGGGCACAATGTATGTGTTGACAGGGGCACGAGGTGTGTTAACAAGGGCACAACGGGTATGTTAACAGGTACACAACGTGTGTGTGGTAAAATTTTATTTGGATTACTAACCCGGAGAATCAACAAGCCAGACTAACCCAAGAATGTCAGCGTGGCTTATTTCCACTGGAGACCTCTGGTTCTGTTCCCCCCATGATGCTACTCAACAGCCAGTTAAAACCCAGGTCCATATTTTCTTCCAGGTAAACACTGACAGCAAGCAAATATGGCCGACCTCTCCACTCGTCGTAGAATCGAACCCAGATCCCTAGGTTGTGACCGGAAGGTTATACCACTAGATTTCTATTGATCCAAATCCAATCAACCTACATCATTCATTCTCTTAAACAATGTATGATTATGGTGAATAAATTTGTAGTGAATGAGATGAAGTTCAGTACCTGGCGCAGCGCGGTGTTGTGCGCTGGCAGTATGCGCCTCCAGACGCAGTGCGTCGCTCCTGCCGCGGGCGTTGAGGGCGGTGACCCTCAGAGTGATGCCGGAGCCAGACTCTAGACCGTCCACGACCCACTCTGGATACTCACTGCAAGTCACAATACGACCATCATTTACCACTCACTGTAAATACCACAGTGACATTTATGTACCACTCATTGTACACACAACTAACATTCATGAAGTCAGATACACAAGTACTGTACGTTTCGATCTGTCAGTGAAGCCATCTTCAGCAGATCGGAAACTACAGTTCAAATAGCATCGAAACCTCTAAATTGTCGACAATCATTAACCATCTTGCTAACTCATCATCTACAATAATTGCTGTTTTATTGACGCAACGAATATTTACTTAATTGACACCTCACTGATTACTATTTCGTGAAGAGGAGAAAAGTCGAAGTGGCTGGAATTATTATCGCTTTGTTTCCTCTTCTGCTTTTTATCTCTGGTTCACTTGTGACTTGACAATACGGATATTAAAACGGTGTAAAATACCAACAGGTTGTTGTTACCTAACAACCTGTCGGTGTTTTATACCGTGTTAATATTCACTGTCAGACACTGCAACATTACCTAACAACTTGACAATAATCCAGGACGGAGGCAAACGTCGTCAGAAATTCTCTCCAGTGCGGGGAAATTGGTACATTTCTCTTTTTATCTTAAGATTACAAACTCATGTACACAAATTCACTCGTAGTAAGAGAATTTACAACGTAACTGAGGAATGGTGTAACCGATAAGTGGGGGAAAAGTGCGGTACAGCCACAGAAGACCTTTATTGATACAACGTTTCACCCACACGAGGGTTTATCAGGTATCTTAATAAAGCCTCGAGTAGGTGAAACGTCGTTCCAGTAAAGATCTTTTGCTGTATGTGTTGTTTTAAAGAAAACCTAAGAAATGTTTATGTAGCGGAGGTCGACCTGGTAATGTTAGCCACGAGTGTTCCCTCCTGCCAAGCCTCCAGCAGGAACTCCTGGGGAAGGCCACCATTGTAGCCCTCGTAGCAGATGACGGTGAGTGACGAGGTGTGGGCGTCGTCTTGGGCGGCGTCAGTAGAGGTGGCTGAGCAGTTGGTGGGCGTGTCTGGAGGCCCAGCTGGCACGAGTGTCACCACACACGACTCCAGCTGGCGACCAATAACATTGGAGGCGCGACACAACACCTGGTCGTGGGTTACAAGAGGACGCAGCAGGTGATAATTCCATTGGAAATTTTCAAAAATAAAATAGCATAGAAAAAATATTGAATATGGTACATCAAGATATTAATGGGGTTGAAAGCCTATCTACTACACGAGGATCATTAAGGATCCATGTCACCAGTTCACCACCAGTCAGGAATACTTTAATACATAAAACAGAGGTGAACTCAAGCTCTCAGCGTATATACCCTGAGAGATAGACACCTCACTGTGTATATACCCTTGGGAATGGCTCTGCTTCAGTAGTTACAAATAGATCATAACGGAGGAACACTGCAGCAAGCCTACTGACCCATAATAAGCAGGTCCCACTCAAGCTCACCAACAAAAATATTTATCCAAGTCATTTCCAATGTTACCCAAGGAAATAGGTAAGACCCACACCTTGCCATAGTCCGCCGGGGTGAGAGGCGTCACCACAACACTGGAGGCCAGACCGTCGCATCGTATATCCTCATCAGCTAGGGGAAGCTCACTACCGTCCTCCACAAGCCAAGCCCACTCCCACGTCAGTGTGTGGGCAGGGAGGGCCTCCACCCTGCAGGTGACCACTGTGGGCGTGCCCCTGGTGGCACCCTGCACACGGTGCATCACGCCCCCAGCACACACTGGCGCATCTGACGACATAAAACCCACTTTCACTTCAATGAAAAAAAAAATACTTTCTATAATTACTGAGAAGAAAGCCAGAGAAATGAAAGATAACCAACTTTGACTCAAAAAAAATGAAAGATGCCTTAAAATTTCTCACAGTTCCTTGATAATGTAAGAAATCACGAGAGCACCTGGAATTTCACTATTCTTTCACATCGATTGTTCTGCACATAAATATATATTAGTGCCTTGAACTAATAGGCCTACACCGGCATAAAAACCACTCCATACTCCTAAAACAACATCTATTTTGAAAATTTAATTATAAACTTGTATAGATAAATAGATTTACGATAACCGTTGTATATCTTGATAAGCTGAAATTGTGACGTTTCACAGACTTTATTGTCACTTGTAAAACAACAAGATTAAATAAAAAGTCTTTCAACTAACATTAAACAAATAAACGTCGAAGATTTGCTTCTCGTATTAGTTTGCTAGCTAGGAGCTATGTGCTAGCTAGGAGCTATGTGCTAGCTAGGAGCTATGTGCTAGCTAGGAGCTATGTGCTAGCTAGGAGCTATGTGCTAGATAGGAGCTGTGTTAGCTAGGAGCTATGTGCTGGCTAGGAGCTATGTGCTAGCTAGGAGCTATGTGCTAGCATGGAACATATTACTCTGCTAGCTAGAAGCTATGTGCTTGCATGGCACATATTAGTCTGCTAGCTAGGAGCTATGTGCTAGATAGGAGCTATGTGCTAGCATGGCACATATTCCTCGGCTAGTTAGGATCTATGTGCTAGCATGACACACATTAGTCTGCTAGCTAGGAGCTATGTGCTAGCATGGCACATATTACTCGGCTAGCTAGGAGCTATGTGCTAGCATAGCACATATTACTCGGCTAGCTAGGAGCTATGTGCTAGCATAGCACATATTAGTCTGCTAGCTAGGAGCTATGTGCTAGATAGAAGCTATGTGTTAGCATGGCACATATTCCTCGGCTAGCTAGGATCTATGTGCTAGCATGACACACATTAGTCTGCTAGCTAGGAGCTATGTGCTAGCATGGCACATATTAGTCTGCTAGCTAGGAGCTATATGCTAGCATGGCACATATTAGTCTGCTAGCTAGAAGCTATGTGCTGGCATGGCACATATTAGTCTGCTAGCTAGGAGCTATGTGCTAGATAGGAGCTATGTGCTAGCATGGCACATATTCCTCGGCTAGTTAGGATCTATGTGCTAGCATGACACACATTAGTCTGCTAGCTAGGAGCTATGTGCTAGCATGGCACATATTACTCGGCTAGCTAGGAGCTATGTGCTAGCATGGCACATATTACTCGGCTAGCTAGGAGCTATGTGCTAGCATGGCACATATTAGTCTGCTAGCTAAGAGCTATGTGCTAGCATGGCACATATTAGTCTCCTAGCTAGAAGCTATGTGCTAGCATGGCACATATTACTCGGCTAGCTAGGATCTATGTGCTAGCATGACACATATTAGTCTGCTAGCTAGGAGCTATGTGCTAGCATGGCACATATTACTCGGCTAGCTAGGAGCTATGTGCTAGCATGGCACATATTAGTCTGCTAGCTAGGAGCTATGTGCTAGCATGGCACATATTAGTCTGCTAGCTAGGAGCTATGTGCTAGCATGGCACATATTAGTCTGCTAGCTAGGAGCTATGTGCTAGATAGGAGCTATGTGCTAGCATGGTACATATTACTCGGCTAGCTAGGAGCTATATGCTAGCATGGCACATATTAGTCTGCTAGCTAGGAGCTATGTGCTAGCATGGCACATATTAGTCTGCTAGCTAGGCGCTATGTGCTAGCATGGCACATATTAGTCTGCTAGCTAGGAGCTATGTGTTAGCATGGCACATATTAGTCTGCTAGCTAGGAGCTATGTGCTAGCATGGCACATATTACTCGGCTAGCTAGGAGCTATGTGCTAGCATAGCACATATTAGTCTGCTAGCTAGGAGCTATGTGTTAGCATGGCACATATTAGTCTGCTAGCTAGGAGCTATCTGCTAGCATAGCACATATTACTCGGCTAGCTAGGAGCTATGTGCTAGCATAGCACATATTAGTCTGCTAGCTAGGAGCTATGTGCTAGATAGGAGCTATGTGCCAGCATAGCACATATTAGTCTGCTAGCTAGGAGCTATGTGCTAGCATGGCACATATTAGTCTGCTAGCTAGGAGCTATGTGCTTGCATAGCACATATTAATCTGCTAGCTAGGAGCTATCTGCTAGCATAGCACATATTACTCGGCTAGCTAGCAGCTATGTGCTAGCATAGCACATATTAGTCTGCTCGCTAGGAGCTATCTGCTAGCATAGCACATATTACTCGGCTAGCTAGCAGCTATCTGCCAGCATAGCACATATTAGTCTGCTAGCTAGGAGCTATGTGCTAGCATGGCACATATTAGTCTTCTAGCTAGAAGCTATGTGCTTGCATAGCACATATTAGTCTGCTAGCTAGGAGCTATCTGCTACCATAGCACATATTACTCGGCTAGCTAGCAGCTATGTACTAGCATAGCACATATTAGTCTGCTCGCTAGGAGCTATCTGCTAGCATAGCACATATTACTCGGCTAGCTATCAGCTATGTGCTAGCATAGAACATATTAGTCTGCTAGCTAGGAGCTATGTGCTAGATAGGAGCTATGTGCCAGCATAGCACATATTAGTCTGCTAGCTAGGAGCTATGTGCTAGCATGGCACATATTAGTCTGCTAGCTAGGAGCTATGTGCTTGCATAGCACATATTAGTATGCTAGCTAGGAGCTATCTGCTAGCATAGCACATATTACTCGGCTAGCTAGCAGCTATGTGCTAGCATAGCACATATTAGTTTGCTAGCTAGGAGCTATGTGCTAGATAGGAGCTATGTGCCAGCATAGCACATATTAGTCTGCTAGCTAGGAGCTATGTGCTAGCATAGTACATATTAGTCTGCTAGCTAGGAGCTATGTGCTAGCATAGCAGATATTAGTCTGCTAGCTAGGAGCTATGTGCTAGCATGGCACATATTAGTTTAATAAAAATTCCATTCGCTTGCGTGGTCTTCAATCACCATCTGAAAAAACAGTATCAAGGAACAGTGACCCCCAGTCACAGTATCAAGGAACAGTGACCCCCAGTCACAGTATCAAGGAACAGTGACCCCCAGTCACAGCATCAAGGAACAGTGATCCTCAGTCACAGTATC
Organism: Cherax quadricarinatus; assembly: GCF_038502225.1. NCBI lineage: Eukaryota > Metazoa > Arthropoda > Malacostraca > Decapoda > Parastacidae > Cherax > Cherax quadricarinatus. The sequence goes on along the minus strand of NC_091340.1, from coordinate 6,568,972 downwards.
AAGGAACAGTGACCCCCAGTCACAGTATCAAGGAACAGTGATCCTCAGTCACAGTATCAAGGAACAGTGATCCTCAGTCACAGTATCAAGGAATAGTGATCCCCAGTCACAGTATCAAGGAACAGTGACCCTCAGTCACATTATCAAGGAACAGTGATCCCCAGTCACAGTATCAAGGAACAGTGACCCCCAGTCACAGTATCAAGGAACAGTGATCCCGTCACATTATCAAGGAACAGTGATCCTCAGTCACAGTATCAAGGAACAGTGATCCCCAGTCACAGTATCAAGGAACAGTGATCCCCAGTCACAGTATCAAGGAACAGTGATCCCGTCACAGTATCAAGGAACAGTGATCCTCAGTCACAGTATCAAGGAACAGTGACCCCCAGTCACAGTATCAAGGAACAGTGATCCCGTCACATTATCAAGGAACAGTGATTCCCAGTCACATTATCAAGGAACAGTGATCCCGTCACATTATCAAGGAACAGTGATCCCCAGTCACAGTATCAAGGAACATTGATCCCCAGTCACAGTATCAAGGAACAGTGATCCAGTCACATTATCAAGGAACAGTGATTCCCAGTCACATTATCAAGGAACAGTGATCCCGTCACAGTATCAAGGAACAGTGATCCCCAGTCACAGTATCAAAGAACAGTGATCCCCAGTCACAGTATCAAAGAACAGTGATCCCCAGCCACAGTGTCAAGGAACAGTGATCCCCAGTCACAGTATCAAGGAACAGTGATCCCCAGCCACAGTGTCAAGGAACAGTGATCCCCAGCCACAGTGTCAAGGAACAGTGATCCCCAGCCACAGTGTCAAGGAACAGTGATCCCCAGTCACAGTATCAAATAACAGTGATCCCCAGTCACAGTGATCCTCAGTCACAGTATCAAGGAAGTGATCCCCAGTCACAGTATCAAGGAACAGTGATCCCCAGTCACAGTATCAAGGAACAGTGATCCCCAGCCACAGTATCAAGGAACAGTGATCCCCAGCCACAGTGTCAAGGAACAGTGATCCCCAGCCACAGTGTCAAGGAACAGTGATCCCCAGTCACAGTATCAAAGAACAGTGATCCCCAGTCACAGTGATCCTCAGTCACAGTATCAAGGAACAGTGATCCCCAGTCACAGTATCGAGGAACAGTGATCCCCAGTCACAGTATCAAGGAACAGTGATCCCCAGTCACAGTATCAAGGAACAGTGATCCCCAGTCACAGTATCAAGGAACAGTGATCCTCAGTCACAGTATCAAGGAACAGTGATCCCCAGTCACAGTATCAAGGAACAGTGATCCCCAGTCACAGTATCAAGGAACAGTGATCCCCAGTCACAGTATCAAGGAACAGTGATCCCCAGTCACAGTAACAAGGAAGTGATCCCGTCACAGTATCAAGGAACGGTGATCCCCAGTCACATTATCAAGGAACAGTGATCCCCAGTCACAGTATCAAGGAACAGTGATCCCCAGTCACAGTATCAAGGAACAGTGATCCTCAGTCACAGTATCAAGGAACAGTGATCCCCAGTCACAGTATCAAAGAACAGTGATCCCCAGCCACAGTATCAAGGAACAGTGATCCTCAGTCACAGTATCAAGGAAGTGATCCCCAGTCACAGCATCAAGGAAGTGATCTCCAGCCACAGTATCAAGGAACAGTGATCCCCAGTCACAGTATCAAGGAACAGTGATCCCCAGTCACATTCCTTGAGACTAATGATCACGACAGCAACTGCTATCACCGTTCACTGCCGTTATATTGCATGTCAAGATAACGTTTATGTCACCCATTTCTGCATAAACAATTGGTCATGTCGAAATAATGTTGTATAATTGTATAACACACGTTAAATTACACTAAATTACACTAGGAGAGAGAAGTTTGTCTTTGACTTGATCCCTAGAACTAATCCTTGTGGAACCCCATTCGTCACATGAACTCATTCCGACACCTCATCACGGACCATCAGTCGTTGTTAAATTGTGTTGGAGCGCCTGTTGACGCAGCGCAGGCGCAAGGACACTCACGGCGGACCTCCAGGTGAACGACGTTGCTGGTGTTGCGCCCTTGTATGTTGGTAGCAGCGCAGGTGTAGGAGCCGGAGTGAGAGCGTCTGATCTTCCTGAGGGCGAGGCTGAGGCCACTCACTATCACACCTCCGGCCACTCTGTGTACCACCTCCACACCCTGCAGGGGTACATTATTTTGTTACTGTTATTTAGGCAAATTGGCTACATTTGCAGTGTGCTGTTATACTCTTCCGTGTGATAGTTACATAGTGGAAACGAAAGCTAGCTGTGTTTTGTCCTGTCGCATTTTATCACACGGTTCAGTAGTGTCAGGCTGAGCTGGGAGACTTCAGTAGTGTCAACCAGAACTGAGACTTCAGTAGTGTCAGGCTAAGCTGGGAGACTTCAGTAGTGTCAACCAGAACTGAGACTTCAGTAGTGTCAGGCTGAGCTGGGAGACTTCAAAAGGGTAGTGAGAATATCGTCAAACATTTCATTAAAGATCCATCAGCTACGGGATCATCAAGATTTTCGTTATAGTATAACATGAGTTACTATCACTAGGGAATTACCATCTCTCAGGATAAACAGGCTGGATAATATGTATACAAATAAAATACTATGCTATTAAATCGCAGCATCAAGCCACTACAAGTTATTTCAGAGATCACAACAAAGAAATATAGCCTGAACTCTTTCGTGTGATTAGTCACACGTCTTCAGAAGCAGATTTACAAGAAATTCGCAATATTTTCACTTTTTTTGAGGTTTCTAAGCATTTTTTATGAAATTCCATGACAGATAAGAAGGGAGTGGCAGCCGATGAAAACTGAGAGGAAAAGGGAGATAACAGGCCTTAAAATTGATACTGAGGCTACTGGTGTCCAGACAGCTGAGACAGGGTTACTGCATGGAGAAAACCCGGGCCAGAACCCGTCCTGGCGATCCTTCCTGTACTTCTACTTGTAGCTGAGGAAAGAGCATCATACCATATATCTCTTAGTCTCTCTACCATCGTCTCTGCCCACACCCTCGTCATGAAAATTACAGTTCTGCATTGAAGACAGAAGTTCCAAACAAAATGAAGAGATGGACTGTGTATCCCCTGATAGTATTACTACTACTACTACTACTACTCCATGACCACGATCACTGTTGCTACTATTGCTATCACCACTATAACTACTACGACAACTACTGTTACCATCACCGTGACTACTACTGTTACCACAGCTGCTACTGCGCCCGGGGACGTACATTGTGATACCAGTCAACGCGATGGATGGCGGGATTGGCACGGACAGAACACTCTAAGATGACGTCTTGACCCTCCTTGATGATACTCGCGTCCAGATGACGACTCAGCGAAAGATTCACTACTGGGGTGTCTGCAACAATACATGAGACAGTGACAAGCCTCAGTAGGTGAAGCCTACAGTGAGTGAAACCTTGTAAGTATGAAGCCTCCAGTGAGTGAAACCTTGTATGAAGCCTCCAGTGAGTGAAACCTTATAAGTATGAAGCCTTCAGTGGTGAAACCTTGTAAGTATGAAGCCTCCAGTGAGTGAAACCTTGTAAATATGAAGCTTCTATTCAGTGAAACTTTGTATATATGAAGCCTCCAGTGGTGAAACCTTATAAATATGAAGCCTCCAGTGAGTGAAACCTTATAAATATAAAGCCTCCAGTGAGTGAAACATTGTATATATGAAACCTCAAGTAGGGGATGAAGCCTTGTGCATATATATGAAACCTCCAGTAGGGAACGCCGAAAGCTTGCATACACACAAACGAAACCTCCAACCCTCAGTGGGCGAAACGTCGCGGTACTCACAGAAGACGTCGAGCTTGACGGAGTGGGCGAGAGGGGCGTGCGGCAGGAGAGGGTTGGCGGCAGTACAGACCAGCGTCGCCCCGTCCAAGTCCCGCGTCACCGCCAGCGTCAGCGTCGCGCTTGTAACGTTCCCTCCGCCCTCCAGCTGATGTAACACACTCCGTATGTTTAGACTCACGAAATTGAAGGAGGGAGGGGAGAGGGAAGTGTTCTTGATCCAAGGGGAATTTGAGCTATCCTGCACTTCTATGGTTCAAACCTTATTATAACTTTTACGCAATATAGCATCTGTAATAATGATAATAATAGCAGTAACAAAAATAGCAGGCAAACACTAAACTAAGTCACAGTGAATTTGTTCAGACTCACAGAGACCTCGGGTTCAATCCCGCAAGGAGATTCGAGCCTGCAGTGTTTCACACACACACACACACGCCGCAGTAAAGGAACGATACTCACGGCGTAGGAGACCTGCTTCAGGCGAGTGTGTGCCCTCCACCAGGTGAGCTCTGCCGGCGGGTGGGAACCCACGGAGCGGCACACCAGCTTCACTGTCTTACCAGCGGACACAGGACCTCCAGAGCCAAGAATTTTAACCTCTAGCGGAGGCACTGTTGACAGAGACTAATGACACTCACGAGGAAATATGTACACAGTAACCTATCATTTATAAAACTCCCTTTCATAGTGCTTTTCTTACGACTGGCAACGTACGTCCGGTACTAAACGTACTGCCTCTGTAATAGATGTAATGTACGCGAAACGTTTCAACAACAAGGGTACCCAGCTGTTGCATGTATGTCTTAATCATTAACTGAACTAAGTATACCTATGTACTACACTTTTTTTTTTCAACAAGTCGGTCGTCTCCCACCGAGGCAGGGTGACCCAAAAAAGAAAGAAAATCCCCAAAAAGAAAATACTTTCATCATCATTCAACACTTTCACCACACTCACACATTATCACTGCTTTTGCAGAGGTGCCCAGAATACAACAGTTTAGAAGCATATACGTATAAAGATACACAACATATCCCTCCAAACTGCCAATATCACAAACCACTCCTTTCAAGTGCAGGCATTGTACTTCCCATTTCCAGGACTCAAGTCCGACTATATGAAAATAACCGGTTTCCCTGAATCCCTTCACTAAATATTACCCTGCTCACACTCCAACAGATCGTCAGGTCCCAAGTATCATTCGTCTCCATTCACTCCTATCTAACACGGTCATGCACGCTTGCTGGAAGTCCAAGCCCCTCGCCCACAAAACCTCCTTTACCCCCTCTTTCCAACCCTTTCGAGGACGACCCCTACCCCTCTTTCCTTCCCCTATAGATTTATATGCTTTCCATGTCATTCTACTTTGATCCATTCTCTCTAAATGACCAAACCACCTCAACAACCCCTCTTCTGCCCTCTGACTAATGCTTTTATTAACTCCACACCTCCTAATTTCCACACTCCGAATTTTCTGCATAATATTTACACCACACATTTCCCTTAGACAGGACATCTCCACTGCCTCCAACCGTCTCCTCGCTGCTGCATTTACCACCCAAGCTTTACATCCATATAAGTGTTGGTACTACTATACTTTCATACATTCCCTTCTTTGCCTCCATAGATAACGTTTTTTGACTCCACATATACCTCAACGCACCACTCACCTTTTTTCCCTCATCAATTCTATGATTAACCTCATCCTTCATAAATCCATCCGCCGACACGTCAACTCCCAAGTATCTGAAAACATTCACTTCTTCCATACTCCTCCTCCCCAATTTGATATCCAATTTTTCTTTATCTAAATCATTTGATACCCTCATCACCTTACTCTTTTCTATGTTCACTTTCAACTTTCTACCTTTACACACATTCTCAAACTCATCCACTAACCTTTGCAATTTTTCTTTAGAATCTCACATAATATTTAAAACCAATTTATATTTCTCTCACGCAGAATATTTAAAAAAAAAACTAGACTAACAATTAACTTTGTCTTTCTTTAACCTTTGTTTTTCACAGAAAGACACAGGGGACTCACAGGTGATGTTGAGCGTCACGGAGACAGAATGGGGCTGCAAGACAGCTGTGTGGTGGGCTGGGACGGCTGTGTGGTGGGCTGGGATGGCTGTGTGGTGGGCTGGGATGGTCGTACGGGCTTGACAGGTGAGGGTAGCACGCTGCATCTCCCTGGCTGCCACCACCACCAGCGTCGCGTCCACCGTGGCTTCTCCTGAAGAACACAACTCTTGTGTGTCAGTGTAATTACCAACAGTTACGTATATAAGACAATTAGTAATGCCACCTGGTGGGCGAAACCTCTCAGTAAAATGCCATCAACTACATACTGTGTCTTAAGAAAGTAATGTTGCAGACGCCTTTACGTTGGACCTGTGTATACATATTAAGGCATACATTGACCAAATGTGCACAGGAGTTGTACCGGTGTACATAAGTCTAAGGCGTTCACTTATACTTAAGTAATATAATGGAAGACTGCGTGCGCAGGTATTCGTTGTACCTGTGTTGGGAGTGGTTGATGTGAGCTGGGAGGGGAGCTTAGACCCCCGCCACCACCACGTCAAAACAGGTGGGGGTCGGCCGCCCACACTACGACACACAACCTGAAGGCGCTCACCTTCCCCAAGAGGTCCCAAGCCGCCCACTACGCCCACACCGCCCCACAACACCACGGGCGGTCCAGGGGTAACTGTGGGATGAATTCTTTTCATTAGTAACCCTTGTGGTGGTTAATTAAATCTGAAAGTTACTGTGTACACGAAAGTAATTAAGGCTACATGTTACCTGTCAACACCGCCAGTCAAATACAAGTACTCACTAAATTTTCACCTAATTGTGGTTTCAGGGGTCGATTCATAGCTCCTGGCCCCCGCCTCTTCACTGGTCGGTACTAGGTCACTCCCTCCCTGCTCCGTGAGCTTTATCATACCTCTTCTTGTAGCTATGTATGGATCCTGCCTCCACCACTTCCCTTTCCAGACTATTTCACTTCCCATCAACTCTATGACTGAAGAAATACTTCCTAACATCCCTGTGGCTCATCTGAGTCTTCAACTTTCAATTATGACCCCTTGTTGGTGTGTCCTATCTCTGAAAAATCCTTTCCCTGTCTACCCTGTCTATTCCTCCCAGCATTTTATCCCTCAGTGTATATGCAGTGTATATACACTGAGGGATGTCTATCTCTCTCTTTATATACCATCCTGGCGAAGATCATTATTTCCCAGATAACAGGCCAAGTATTTCTTAACATGGTTAAGATTTATCTAGCCCACATGTGCTACGTTTCGCCCTGTGTTTATAGTACAGAACATGGCTATCTAGATCATTTCAGACTGGTAACAGTCACGATTTGACTTGAGGATAGTCAGTAGACACGACTCACTGATGACCGTGAGGTTGACCAGGGAGGTAGTGGAGGGCGAGAGACGGTAGTCCACCCTGCAGGTGTACAGACCCTGGTCGTGGGCGTGGGTAGGCTCCAGCACTAGCGTGGGTGGTCTGGCGTGGGCGGCGAAGAAGGCCCGCCCACCCAGAACCTCTTGATCTGCCCACCTATCGCCAGTCTCGAAGTCTCCTGCCCTGGCATCGTAACTGTGGATAGGAAGGCAAGGCATCGTAACTGTGGATAGGAAGGCAAGGCATCGTAACTGTGGGTAGGGAACCAAGGCATCGTAACTGTGGGTAGGAATATAAAGGGGAATTATATCTCGTGGGTGGAAATTAAAGAGTAAAGATTATTTTACTGAAATAAAGTTTATAATAATCTTCGTAAATAATGACAAAAATTATAAAACAATAATTAGTTTATAAGGGTATTATAATTATTATTATTATTATTATTATTATTATTATTATTATTATTATTATTATTATTATATTATTATTATCATAAATAAGCTCTAAACCCATGAGGGTGTAATACAGTGTTTAGGGTAGTAAGTGTAGCTGTGACCTGTGATTGGACCTGCAGTTGCAGGACTGCGACCTGTGATTGGACCTGCAGTTGCAGGACTGCGACCTGTGATTGGACCTGCAGTTGCAGGACTGTGACCTGTGACTGGACCTGCAGTTGCAGGACTGTGACCTGTGACTGGACTTGCAGCTGCAGGATTGTGACCTGAGATTGAACCTGTAGTTGCAGGACTGTGACCTGTGATTGGACCTGAAGTTGCAGGACACCTAACGTCACTTCCCTCAGAGCAGGTTGACACAACTTACTCTGACCACGTGTCCTTCCCTGATCACGTGTCCTTCCATGACCACATATCTTTACCTTACCACATGTCCTTGTGTGGAAACGTGTCCTTGCCTGACCACGTGTCCTTGCCTGACCACGTGTCCTTGCCTGACCACGTGACCTTGCCTGACCACGTGGCCTTGCCTGACCACGTGTCCTTGCCTGACCACGTGGCCTTGCCTGACCACGTGGCCTTGCCTGACCACGTGTCCTTGCCTGACCACGTGGCCTTGCCTGACCACATGGCCTTGCCTGACCACGTGTCCTTGCCTGACCACGTGTCCTTGCCTGACCACGTGGCCTTGCCTGACCACGTGGCCTTGCCTGACCACGTGGCCTTGCCTGACCACGTGTCCTTGCCTGACCACGTGGCCTTGCCTGACGAATTTTGCGATGGTGGTGTTGGTGCAAGTGGTAGTAGTGAGGGTTGTGGTGGTAGCAGTGATGGTGGTGGTGGTAGTGATGGTGGTAATTGTGGTAATAGTGATGCTAGTGGTGGTAGTAGTGATGGTGGTGGTGGTGGTGGTGGTAGCAGTGATGGTGGTGGTACCTGTAGATAGGACGGGTGTTGCTGGAGAGGTACCACAGTACCAGGAGTGGCTGGTCCTCAGGTATCCTGGGTACGGGAACACAGGGTAGTTCTGCTCGACCTCCACTCACTGCCAATACCGAAGTCATATCTGAAGTCATACTTACATCTTAGAGACAGACCTGCTGTAGTCATGACCTTATAATAATAACAATAATAATAATAATAATAATAATAATAATAATAATAATAATAATAATAATGATAATAATAATAAAAGCCATTATATATATATATATATATATATATATATATATATATATATATATATATATATATATATATATATATATATATATATATATATATATATATATATATATATATATATATATATATATATATATATATATATATATATATATATATATATATATATATATAATACATATATATATATATATATATATATATATATATATATATATATATATATATATATATATACATTTATATGTTCACACACGTCAGTCTGTGCACGTCAGAAGCTAGCTTTCAAGCTTTAAGTGCACCTGGTGGTGCACAGGTAATATGCAGCCTTAATGACCATCGTGCGGTAGACTTCAAACCTCCGCTTAACCAGCCTCGTGTCAGAGTAAACTCTTAACGGGGTGGATCACCATCTTCAATTATATTTTCCTGATGATAAAACTCCGCCAGTAACTTTGTTAAAGACGTGTGGCATACGTCTGGCAGCACGAGGGCACAGACTAAAATGTCGTACGTGCATTTTCACATGCTGGGTAACGACTGTGGAGATCGGGTTGAAACTTAGCGACGCATTGGTGCGGGAAAAAACGCACATATTACAGAAGACTGTTTGTCAAGTTATGTTTCGCTCTCTGCGCAGATCTTTATTAAGTCTTAGCTTAATAAAACTACACGAAGAGCGAAACATTATCATGACAAAAGCTCGTTTTACAACGTGTCTTTTCACTAGCGTCGTCACTACGACATTTCGACCCAGAAACATCAATGAAAAGTTAGTTGACGCAGCAGTAACGTCAAGAGACTGTTATTATCATTATTGTAACTGTAATTATTATTATTGTTATAATTATTATTATTATTATTATTATTATTATTATTATTATTACTGTTGCAATAATAATTATTATTGTTTTAATTATTATTTTATTATTATCAGTATTTTAATTATTATTATTATTAATTAAGCAATATATTATTTTTTCTAGTTTTAAAAGTATTTTTTACGAAATTTTTATGCAGTTATCGCACGTACCTGAGAGTGTGTCGGAGACTGTGTAGTGAACAGTGAGCAGCGGGAACAGTAACAACAGTGATGGTGCAGCTGCCATCACTGTACACCACCTCCTGCAATTTTATCAACGTCTCAAGGTATTCTTTGAGGATCTTGAAGACGTCTGAAGATATTCTTTGAGGATCTTGAAGACGTCTGAAGATATTCTTTGAGGATCTTGAAGACGTTTGATGGTATTCTTTGAGGATCTTGAAGACGTCTGAAAGTATTCTTTGAGGATCTTGAAGACGTCTGAAGGTATTCTTTGAGGATCTTGAAGACGTCTGAAGATATTCTTTGAGGATCTTGAAGACGTCTGAAGATATTCTTTGAGGATCTTGAAGACGTTTGATGGTATTCTTTGAGGATCTTGAAGACGTTTGATGGTATTCTTTGAGGATCTTGAAGACGTCTTAAGGTATTATCTGAGGATGTTAAGTCGTCAGAACGCGTGTGTAAGTCACTCAGTATCTAATCACTTGAATAAACACTCAATTTATACGAGTGAAAAGTCACAATACCGAGGCTGGAACAATTCGCAACTAACCCCACTTTGGAAAGGGCATTTTTGGTCAGCCCTGGACCATTTACAGACTCAAAAGCTCTTTTTGGACCATTATTATGGTCCTTTCCGTAAATTATGCATCAAGCCTCAACTCAAAATTTCTTTCAGTCCACCGAAAATTGACCCCCGTGTTCTAATTTATCCATTAATATACTATATCAAAAGTTCAAAATGCTTATCACGTTCAAAACTGATACAATAATAGCACTTATAACGAGGGGAGAAGCCTCATAGATGTTGTGTGCGGAGGAGCGGCACACAACCTCCCCCTCCCACGGCTCGTGTGACACTGATGGCTTGGTATCCCTTCATTCCCTTGCCCTGGCCTAGGGGATAGCGGCTTTGGGTCACAACTGACGGACTCGGGTTCGATTCCGAGTATGTTTCCAAGCACTTTTTACCCACTGTTGACGTAGCAATAAGTAGGTACCTGGGTGTTAGGCATCTGTTGTGAGAGACATCCCGGGAAAGATGCTGGTAGATCTTTGTTTACCAATGTAAAATAAATAGTATTCCAAGGTTTTTTGGATATCATACAGTGTATTTATACAATGTATATACACTGAGAGGTTTATGTCTCTCAGTGTATATACACTGGTAGGTTAATCCCTTTTTTAGGTATTAAAGTATTCTTGACTGGACTTATCAACGAATTCTCCCGACTGTCGTTCATTAACTATTATGTGCAGCCTAAGAGTAATAAACCTTCACAATTCCGAATTTCTGTAAAGAAAAATTTTTTTAGGTACTTAAAATTAGGAAGCAATGGTGTAAATTACTTTGAGCTAGTTGCCCACTAGTTATTATTCGTAACTATTTAAACTTTTAGGGATCATGTACCGCCATTTTTGTGTTTGAATTATAGTATACAGGTTCACCTGTTCGAATTTGAATTCGAATTCGTTAGTGAGCCGCGCCTCGGCTACTCTCGTAGACCTTCCCGGGTGACACAGGTGTCACAGATGTCGGGTGTCACGACCCGTCTATGGCACTGGTGTCAAACGCACTGTTGTCTAGAGTCACTCATTGGTTGATCACCTCCCGACAACTCCCGCTGGCCAGAGCAAAAAACAAATGAACGATGCTCCTTGAGCATTACCATTATACCTTTGATATACCGTTGATAAGTTTCGAGAGTCTTACTACTCCAGGCGCCCGGCCATGGGCCAGCTTGCCTAGTCGACCAGGCAGTTGCTGTTGGTGGTCCACTGACCCACATATCCATCACAGCCTGGTTGATCTGGCACCTGGTGAAGATACTTGTCCAGTTTCCACTTGAAGACTTCTACATTTGTTCCAGCAGTGATTCTGATACCTTCTGGTAAGATGTTAAATAATCTGGGGCCACGAATGTTGATACAGTGTTCTCTTATCGCTCCCACTGCGCCCCTGCTTTTCACTGGGTTTATTTTGCACTTCCTCCAGTATTTCTCGCTCCAGAATGTTATTGCATTTGCATATACGGCAAAATATTACCCTTATTTACGCAATAAATTTCCAAAATTAATCAAAATAAACTGACAATACGAGAATATCTCATTAAACTCACGTCTGGGTGATACGTGGACACCAGTTTTTTTTTCATTTGAGTTTAAGCCTGGCAACATAAGGGAGGTAGAGATGACTGTCATGTAAGAAAAAAGCCGACTGAAACTATAAATAAAGAACCAATATGCGGGTTTCGTGACGCGATGGTGTGATGGTTGTGAGATAAGAGGTGGGAAGCGGCGGTCGGTAAGGGGTCTGTGTGAGTCTACGTGGGGCTGTGAGAGTCTGTAAGGCTTTGTAAGGGTCTGTGTGGGTCTGTTTGGGGTTGTGAGAGTGTGTAAGCTCTGTCAGGGGCTGTGAGGGGTCTATTTGAGTCTGTTTGGGGCTGTGAGAGGCTGTAAGGATCTTTGTGGGACTGTGAGTGTCTGTGTGGGTCTGTGATAGGTCTGTGAGATTCCGCGAGAGGTCTCTGTGAGTCTGTGTGAAGGCTGTGAGAGGCTATAAGGCTCTGGTCTGTGAGGGTCTGTGTTGAGTCTGTGAGGGGGCTGAGGAGCTATTAGAGGCTTTGAGGTACTATCAGGGTTGTGAGGAGGTAAGAGGAGCTGTGAGGAACTGAACTGATGATTCAGAGTTCTCGTGAGTGTGCAAACCCTCTTTCTTTAATTAACAACAATGACAAGGCAACAGGAAGATGAGAAAATCTTCGCCTGGTTGTGTGTGTGTGTGTGTATGTGTGAGAGAGAGAGAGAGAGAGTAGGTCTATCTCTATAGACGTTGACCTTTAAGAAAGGTGAAAGAGAGTAGACATCTTTGAGTTGCAATGAAGACAATGTTAGAGAAGGTGATGGAGAATCTACTTTTGTGACTAGTAGCCTAGGTGAACTAGCCCAGTTGAGATCAGAATAAGACCCGCCTAGGAATTCTATCCGGCCCGTCACTGCGTCTAGCAATTTAGGAAAATTTATAGTGCCTCCATTTCAAAAAAGAATTCATTCTTGATTTGATTATGTCCCATTCAGCAGCGGGAGTTGGGCAGTCACGCCAGCAACACTAGGCAACACTAAATAATATAGTTTTTTATAGACCGAGGATACATCTTAGCTTGATTTCAGAACATATACGTTACTTTCGTTCCCTTTTCTTTATCCTGGCGCCACCTGTGAGGTCGAGTCACAGCTCCTGGTCCCTCCTGGTAGCCAGTGAGTTTTATCTTGCTGTCTTGTTTTCTCTGTTTACTTATGACGTAGGAGGGTATATGTCACTTCATTTCCTGTCTTCTACACAGGATATATACGCTAAGAGATGTATATCTCTCAGCGTATATATACTGGGAGTATATATATTGGGAGTATAATCACAATTTTAGGGAATAATGTTTTCTTGTCTGGTGGGGAGAAGGTTACGTGCTTAATGTTTCTCATTTAATCGATATGCTTCAAACCTTGTGAACCAAGTGATTCATACCTGGATCACTCCATCTACCGTCACTCACCTGGATCACTCCATCTACCGTCACTCACCTGGATCACTCCATCTACCGTCACTCACCTGGATCACTCCACCTACCGTCACTCACCTGGATCACTCCATCTACCGTCACTCACCTGGATCACTCCACCTACCGTCACTCACCTGGATCACTTCACCTACCGTCACTCACCTGGATCACTTCACCTACCGTCACTCACCTGGATCACTCCACCTACCGTCACTCACCTGGATCACTCCACCTACCGTCACTCACCTGGATCACTCCATCTACCGTCACTCACCTGGATCACTCCACCTACCGTCACTCACCTGGATCACTCCACCTACCGTCACTCACCTGGATCACTCCACCTACCGTCACTCACCTGGATCACTTCACCTACCGTCACTCACCTGGATCACTTCACCTACCGTCACTCACCTGGATCACTCCACCTACCGTCACTCACCTGGATCACTCCATCTACCGTCACTCACCTGGATCACTCCATCTACCGTCACTCACCTGGATCACTCCATCTACCGTCACTCACCTGGATCACTCCATCTACCGTCACTCACCTGGATCACTCCATCTACCGTCACTCACCTGGATCACTCCATCTACCGTCACTCACCTGGATCACTCCAGCTACCGTCACTCACCTGGATCACTTCACCTACCGTCACTCACCTGGATCACTTCACCTACCGTCACTCACCTGGATCACTCCACCTACCGTCACTCACCTGGCAGTGTATCTCCTCCTGAGTGAAGTTCAACATACATTTATTGAATTAATATATTGTTCATCATGAGTTCGTCTTAAACCTACTTGTAATTACTATCAGTCTATCATAAACTGTTCTACGCACAGATAGAAGACAGGAATTTGTTCTATTATTAAGCCTCCACAGCACAGTTTCTATCGGGAAACATGTGAGTGTTGCAGAACTTATCTAAGTTGGTAATGTTGCAATCCAGTCAACATAACTGCCCATGAAATAGATACTTTTGCAACATTTTGGTATCTTTAATGTGGAAACGTTTCACCAGTATGTGGCTTCCTCAGTCCGGTACACAGCAGCATCTTGGGATCTTGATACAGGAAATTCTTCAACGCTTGACTAACCTACAGGCAGGACTTACACTAGTGGAATTATCCACTGGTGACTCTGCCTCCTGCTGCTGCAACTCACTTAACTGCAGTTTATAAGCCACTTCTCCGCTCATACTGTTCTTTTCTCAAGATTAATCGTCTGAACACAGCGACTCATGGATGAGGGACTGATTACCTCAAACTCCTTCTCATCTTCCAGCATTTATCTCTGTACCGGACTGAGGAAGCCACTTGTTGGCGAAACGTTTCCATAATAAAAATTCCCAAATGCTGCAAAAGTGCCGTAATTCTTCAACTTGTGGGTTTTCTAGAGGATGAAAGTGAGGATCTACATGTCTGAGTTGTAGTGAGATGACTTGACGTCTAATATACAAAAAATATATCTCTTGGCTTTGAAGTTAATGTAGCTTAGTCTTCGAATTAATACGAAAAGCAATGTTAGACAAATGTCTACAAGTAGACATGTAATAGAAGATATACTTCACAGTCCTATTTTGGTCAATATTTGCTTAAATTTTATATTTCTCGGTAATGATTTATGCCGTGTCTCCTATTTTCCACGCTGTTCCTGATCACTTGAGATTTAGGAAATAATATCCATCAGGTAGGACATTACTCCGCCCACAGCCACAGTCACCTGACACCATAATCACCATGTTATGTATGCTGGGAAATTTCAGGATGTGATCTTGGGTGTTGGTGTTTCGTTAGTGTCAACGACGCTGCTGCTAACTGGTTGTGGGTAGACCTCGGCTTCGCAATTACCGATAACAAGTCTCCACCACTTTCATGTTTGGATCCTAACACTCGTGTGTATGGTCGAGGCGGGAGGGAAGTTTTTACGCAGAATGGTTGTTGATGGTTTATTTACCAGGGGTAAAAAACCACGGGTTTATGTCGTTCGGTTGTGTTAGTACTGTGGTAGGGTCACGCAAGGCCCCATGGTAAGACGGTCTACCTATCTGGAGTCTACCTGGAGGATATTCCGGGGATCAACGCCCCCGCGGCCCGGTCCACGACCAGGCCTCCCGGTGGATCAGGGCCTGATCAACGAGGCTGTTACTGCTGGCCGCACGCAATCCAACGTACGAACCACAGCCCGGCTGATCTGGCACCGACTTCAGGTATCTGTCCAGCTCCCTCTTGAAGACAACCAGGGGTCCACTAGACACACCGTCTATTAGACAGTGTCTTTTAGACACTGAATAACTATGGGCTTTCAACATACACTTCAGTGTCACCCAATTCTGAAAAAAACATTGTATCGCGTTGAAATAAACGTGTATTTGTATATATAGGTGGGGCAGCTTGTCCAAGGGCCACGCCAGCAGAGATCACTGGTGTGGCCCGCCCTCGACTCACTGATCCGGACACAAAACAGTTTGAGCAACTGGTATGCACTTGGAAGTCCTGTTATTTTAGCTCAGGCAGGTTAAGCTGTACACTGGGTAGTGTGCTTCATGTTGGTGTACTGAGCGAGAGGTAGAGAGGGGAGGGAGGTAAGGATAATAAAAACGGTGTTAACACGAGGGTGTTGAAGGAGGCTGGAACACCCGGCTAGCACCATCACCGTTACAATACCTGGGATACACCAATCTTCCCTCCACCATACCTCCACTACACCTCCACCACACCTCCACCCATCATGATTCTATCATCACCACAGCGGGCATTATACCACCTAACTTCGTTTCACTCTAAGCAGGGAGAAACGTTGTGGAAATAAAGGTATGTTTTGTTTACCTGTCTTTTCCCACCCAATGTAGCTACGAGCATCAGTATGAGACCAAATATGATTGAATCTCATTCCACCTCCGCTCTATGACCCTTATAGGTTTAGTGCTTAGCAGGGAATAATATAACACAAGTACTGTAGAGCTGGGTCGAAACATTGCAGTACCGCGAATAATGAAGGGAGGACATGAGTCCCCAAAACTAGCTTTTATTCGGGTAACGTTTCGCTCTCTGTAGAGTGTCATCGTCTTGATGAAGGACTGATATAGAGCTGATGAAGCTCTACACGTTATTAAGAAAATAACTTGCTCTACAAAACGCGCTAGTCTCACAAGGAGAGTTGTCTGTGACGGTCCTGGTGACTCACTGCTCACACACTACTCATGACTCACTGCTCACACATTACTCATGACTCACTGCTCACACACTACTCATGACTCACTGCTCACACACTACTCATGACTCACTGCTCACACACTACTCATGACTCACTGCTCACACACTACTCATGACTCACTGCTCACACACTACTCATGACTCACTACTCACACATTACTCATGACTCACTGCTCACACATTACTCATGACTCACTGCTCACACATTACTCATGACTCACTGCTCACACATTACTCATGACTCACTGCTCACACACTACTCATGACTCACTGCTCACACACTACTCATGACTCACTGCTCACACACTACTCATGACTCACTGCTCACACATTACTCATGACTCACTACTCACACATTACTCATGACTCACTGCTCACACATTACTCATGACTCAGTACTCACACACTACTCATGACTCACTGCTCACACATTACTCATGACTCACTGCTCACACATTACTCATGACTCACTGCTCACACACTACTCATGACTCACTGCTCACACATTACTCATGACTCACTGCTCACACACTACTCATGACTCACTGCTCACACACTACTCATGACTCACTGCTCACACATTACTCATGACTCACTGCTCACACATTACTCATGACTCACTGCTCACACATTACTCATGACTCACTGCTCACACATTACTCATGACTCACTGCTCACACATTACTCATGACTCACTGCTCACACATTACTCATGACTCACTGCTCACACACTACTCATGACTCACTACTCACACACTACTCATGACTCACTGCTCACACATTACTCATGACTCACTGCTCACACACTACTCATGACTCACTGCTCACACATTACTCATGACTCACTGCTCACACACTACTCATGACTCACTGCTCACACACTACTCATGACTCACTGCTCACACACTACTCATGACTCACTGCTCACACACTACTCATGACTCACTGCTCACACATTACTCATGACTCACTGCTCACACATTACTCATGACTCACTGCTCACACATTACTCATGACTCACTGCTCACACATTACTCATGACTCACTGCTCACACATTACTCATGACTCACTGCTCACACATTACTCATGACTCACTGCTCACACACTACTCATGACTCACTGCTCACACACTACTCATGACTCACTGCTCACACACTACTCATGACTCACTGCTCACACATTACTCATGACTCACTGCTCACACATTACTCATGACTCACTGCTCACACATTACTCATGACTCACTGCTCACACATTACTCATGACTCACTACTCACACTACTCGTGACTCACTACTCACACTACTCGTGACTCACTACTCACACATTACTCATGACTCACTACTCACACACTACTCATGACTCACTACTCACACATTACTCATGACTCACTGCTCACACATTACTCATGAGTCACTACTCACACTACTCGTGACTCACTACTCACACATTACTCATGACTCACTACTCACACACTACTCATGACTCACTGCTCACACATTACTCATGACTCACTACTCACACACTACTCATGACTCACTACTCACACACTACTCATGAATCACTACTCACACACTACTCATGGCTCACTGCTCACACACTACTCATGACTCACTACTCACACACTACTCATGACTCACTACTCACACACTACTCATGACTCACTGCTCACACACTACTCATGACTCACTACTCACACACTACTCATGGCTCACTGCTCACACACTACTCATGACTCACTACTCACACACTACTCATGATTCACTACTCACACACTACTCATGACTCACTGCTCACACACTACTCATGGCTCACTGCTCACACATTACTCATGACTCACTACTCACACACTACTCATGACTCACTACTCACACTACTCATGGCTCACTGCTCACACACTACTCATGACTCACTACTCACACACTACTCATGACTCACTACTCACACACTACTCATGACTCACTGCTCACACACTACTCATGGCTCACTGCTCACACATTACTCATGACTCACTACTCACACACTACTCATGACTCACTACTCACACACTACTCATGGCTCACTGCTCACACATTACTCATGACTCACTACTCACACACTACTCATGACTCACTGCTCACACACTACTCATGACTCACTACTCACACACTACTCATGACTCACTACTCACACACTACTCATGACTCACTGCTCAGACACTACTCATGACTCACTACTCACACACTACTCATGACTCACTACTCACACACTACTCATGACTCACTACTCACACACTACTCATGACTCACTACTCACACACTACTCATGACTCACTACTCACACACTACTCATGACTCACTACTCACACATTACTCATGACTCACTACTCACACACTATTCATGGCTCACTGCTCACACATTACTCATGACTCACTACTCACACACTACTCATGACTCACTGCTCACACACTACTCATGACTCACTACTCACACACTACTCATGACTCACTACTCACACACTACTCATGACTCACTGCTCACACACTACTCATGACTCACTACTCACACTACTCATGACTCACTGCTCACACACTACTCATGACTCACTACTCACACACTACTCATGACTCACTGCTCACACACTACTCATGACTCACTACTCACACACTACTCATGACTCACTACTCACACACTACTCATGACTCACTACTCACACACTACTCATGACTCACTACTCACACACTACTCATGACTCACTGCTCACACACTACTCATGACTCACTACTCACACACTACTCATGACTCACTGCTCACACACTACTCATGACTCACTACTCACACACTACTCATGACTCACTGCTCACACACTACTCATGACACACACTTCTCACACACTACTCATGACTCACTTCTCACACACTACTCATGACTCACTACTCACACACTACTCATGACTCACTACTCACACACTACTCATGACTCACTACTCACACACTACTCATGACTCACTACTCACACACTACTCATGACTCACTGCTCATGACTCACTACTCACACACTACTCATGACTCACTGCTCACACACTACTCATGACTCACTACTCACACACTACTCATGACTCACTACTCACACACTACTCATGACTCACTACTCACACACTACTCATGACTCACTACTCACACACTACTCACTACTCACACACTACTCATGACTCACTGCTCTACTCACACTATTCATGACTCACTACTCACACACTACTCATGACTCACTACTCACACACTACTCATGACTCACTGCTCACACACTACTCATGACTCACTACTCACACTACTCATGACTCACTGCTCACACACTACTCATGACTCACTACTCACACACTACTCATGACTCACTGCTCACACACTACTCATGACTCACTACTCACACACTACTCATGACTCACTACTCACACACTACTCATGACTCACTACTCACACACTACTCATGACTCACTACTCACACACTACTCATGACTCACTGCTCACACACTACTCATGACTCACTACTCACACACTACTCATGACTCACTGCTCACACACTACTCATGACTCACTACTCACACACTACTCATGATTCACTACTCACACACTACTCATGACTCACTGCTCACACACTACTCATGGCTCACTGCTCACACATTACTCATGACTCACTACTCACACACTACTCATGACTCACTACTCACACTACTCATGGCTCACTGCTCACACACTACTCATGACTCACTACTCACACACTACTCATGACTCACTACTCACACACTACTCATGACTCACTGCTCACACACTACTCATGGCTCACTGCTCACACATTACTCATGACTCACTACTCACACACTACTCATGACTCACTACTCACACACTACTCATGGCTCACTGCTCACACATTACTCATGACTCACTACTCACACACTACTCATGACTCACTGCTCACACACTACTCATGACTCACTACTCACACACTACTCATGACTCACTACTCACACACTACTCATGACTCACTGCTCACACACTACTCATGACTCACTACTCACACACTACTCATGACTCACTACTCACACACTACTCATGACTCACTACTCACACACTACTCATGACTCACTACTCACACACTACTCATGACTCACTACTCACACACTACTCATGACTCACTACTCACACACTACTCATGACTCACTACTCACACACTACTCATGACTCACTACTCACACACTACTCATGACTCACTACTCACACACTACTCATGACTCACTACTCACACACTACTCATGACTCACTACTCACACATTACTCATGACTCACTACTCACACACTATTCATGGCTCACTGCTCACACATTACTCATGACTCACTACTCACACACTACTCATGACTCACTGCTCACACACTACTCATGACTCACTACTCACACACTACTCATGACTCACTACTCACACACTACTCATGACTCACTGCTCACACACTACTCATGACTCACTACTCACACTACTCATGACTCACTGCTCACACACTACTCATGACTCACTACTCACACACTACTCATGACTCACTGCTCACACACTACTCATGACTCACTACTCACACACTACTCATGACTCACTACTCACACACTACTCATGACTCACTACTCACACACTACTCATGACTCACTACTCACACACTACTCATGACTCACTGCTCACACACTACTCATGACTCACTACTCACACACTACTCATGACTCACTGCTCACACACTACTCATGACTCACTACTCACACACTACTCATGACTCACTGCTCACACACTACTCATGACTCACTGCTCACACACTACTCATGACTCACTACTCACACACTACTCATGACTCACTACTCACACACTACTCATGACTCACTACTCACACACTACTCATGACTCACTGCTCACACACTACTCATGACTCACTACTCACACACTACTCATGGCTCACTACTCACACACTACTCATGACTCACTGCTCGCACACTATTCATGACTCACTACTCACACACTACTCATGACTCACTACTCACACACTACTCATGACTCACTGCTCACACACTACTCATGACTCACTACTCACACTACTCATGACTCACTGCTCACACACTACTCATGACTCACTACTCACACACTACTCATGACTCACTGCTCACACACTACTCATGACTCACTACTCACACACTACTCATGACTCACTACTCACACACTACTCATGACTCACTACTCACACACTACTCATGACTCACTACTCACACACTACTCATGACTCACTGCTCACACACTACTCATGACTCACTACTCACACACTACTCATGACTCACTGCTCACACACTACTCATGACTCACTACTCACACACTACTCATGACTCACTACTCACACACTACTCATGACTCACTACTCACACACTACTCATGACTCACTGCTCACACACTACTCATGACTCACTACTCACACACTACTCATGGCTCACTACTCACACACTACTCATGACTCACTGCTCGCACACTACTCATGACTCACTACTCACACACTACTCATGACTCAATACTCACACACTACTCATGACTCGCTGCTCACACACTACTCATGACTCACTACTCACACACTACTCATGACTCACTACTCACACACTACTCATGACTCACTACTCACACACTACTCATGACTCACTACTCACACACTACTCATGACTCACTGCTCACACACTACTCATGACTCACTACTCACACACTACTCATGACTCACTGCTCACACACTACTCATGACTCACTACTCACACACTACTCATGACTCACTACTCACACACTACTCATGACTCACTACTCACACACTACTCATGACTCACTGCTCACACACTACTCATGACTCACTACTCACACACTACTCATGGCTCACTACTCACACACTACTCATGACTCACTGCTCGCACACTACTCATGACTCACTACTCACACACTACTCATGACTCAATACTCACACACTACTCATGACTCGCTGCTCACACACTACTCATGACTCACTACTCACACACTACTCATGACTCACTACTCACACACTACTCATGACTCACTGCTCACACACTACTCATGACTCATTACTCACATACTACTCATGACTCACTGTTCACACACTACTCATCATAGAGAGCCTTCTGGTTTTCTATCCTTGTCTCACAGACCTAAATAATACACCAGAGTCCTTAATCTAGACAGAAGTAGACAGTTCTTTTTAGCAGGTAGCCTTGGTATGGACTCCCAAGTACTCTGCTGTCTCTTTCCCACGTACTACCATGTACTCTCGTGTACTCCCGTGTATAAAAGGCAATAAAAATCAGACGGACTTAACACCTAACTACTACTCTGTAAACAGGCCTTTATACTTAAAAGTACACTTAAAAATGGGTTCTTTAGTTTGCGATCGCAAAATTTCAAAAATACTTACGAAATATTTAAAATTTCGTTCAAAAAATATGATAGTGTGTAGCATTTAAATGCATAGAGTAAAAAAGACAGATGTACGATCACAGCCAACAATATTAGGCTTAGAGACGCTGTTCATTTGCTAGACACGGAATCAACTAGGCTATTGATGATCAAAATTTCATTTTTTCCATGCCGTGCCTGCAGTGGTGGTTTGTTTACGAAGACAATGAGAAGGTCGTCAAGGCTTTGGGATATTGCTGGGGTAAAACCTGGGAGTCCTACAGGGAAGGACTGGCCCCAGAGGGCAAATGTTACCTGGAGAAGAGCTTGTTGGTCACACAGGAGGCACGCACCGTGAAGAATCTGGGCTAGTGGAGTTAACTAGTATGCCACCCAGGGTGTAGCCTCCTTACCTGGGGGATGTTTGCAGTCCCTTTCCTGGGGGATACTTGTAGTCCCTTCCCTGGGGGGGTACTTGTATTCCCTTCCCTGGGGGGGGTACTAGTAGTTCCTTCCCTGGGGGATACTTGTAGTTTCTTCCATGGGAGATACTGGTAGTCCCTCTATGAGGGATACTTATAGTCCTTTCCCTTGGGATACTTATAGTTCCTTCCCTGGGGGATACTTGTAGTTTCTAACCTGATGGATACTTTTAGTCTCATTCTAGCGGTATATTTGTAGCCTCTTTCCAGGGGTATACTCGTGAAGGAAGTATGGGAATGAGGGAGGGTGGTATGAAGTTACAGCTGGCACTCAACATGAGAATCTGTAGCCCCTGGTGTTGGCTCCTCGACCACTGCTAGCCTCTGGTGTTGGCACCCTGCCTACTGCTAGCCACTGTCCTGCTAGGTCAGGCATGTGTGATCCTAGCTTGAGCGAGTGTCCTTGACTGTCTTATCTTGGTTGAGTGTCCCTGTCTGTCCTAGTTTGATTCACTGCCCATGTCTGCTGGTGTCTGCCTGACAGCAATACCGACAGACAGCAGAAGCACAGAGCACCCCATATGTCTGTCAGCACACATGTACAGTCTGTGAGACATGCTTGTAGTGCTGAGAGTGAGACATACTTGTAGTGCTGTCAGTGAGACATACTTGTAGTGCTGTCAGTGAGAGATACTTGTAGTGCTGTCAGTGGGACATACTTGTAGTGCTGTCAGTGAGACATACTTGTAGTGCTGTCAGTGAGACATACTTGTAGTGCTGTCAGTGAGACATACTTGTAGTGCTGTCAGTGAGACATACTTGTAGTGCTGTCAGTGAGACATACTTGTAGTGCTGTTAGTGAGACATACTTGTAGTGCTGTCAGTGAGACATACTTGTAGTGCTGTTAGTGAGACATACTTGTAGTGCTGTTAGTGAGACATACTTGTAGTGCTGTTAGTGAGACATACTTGTAGTGCTGTCAGTGAGACATACTTGTAGTGCTGTTAGTGAGACATACTTGTAGTGCTGTTAGTGGGACATACTTGTAGTGCTGTTAGTGGGACATACTTGTAGTACTGTCAGTTGGACATGTAATGCTGTCAGTGGGACATGTAATGCTGTCAGTGGGACATGTAGTGTTGTCATTGGGACATACTTGTAGTGCTGTCAGTGGGACATGTAATGCTGTCAGTGGGACATACTTGTAGTGCTGTCAGTGGGACATACTTGTAGTGCTGTCAGTGGGACATGTAGTATTGTCAGTTGGACATGTAATGCTGTCAGTGGGGTATGTAATGCTGTCAGGGGGACATGCAGTGCTGTCAGTGGGACATGTAATGCTGTCAGTGGGACATGTAGTGTTGTCAGTGGGACATGTAGTTCTGTCAGTGGGACATGTAGTGCTGTCAGTGGGACATGTAGTGCTGTCAGTGGGACATGTAGTGCTGTCAGTGGGACATGTAGTGCTGTAAGTGAGACATGTGGTGCTGTCAGTGGGACATGTAGTGCTGTCAGTAAGACATATAGTGCTGTCAGTGGGACATGTAATGCTGTCAGTGGGACATGTAGTGCTGTCAGTGGGACATGTAGTGCTGTCAGTAGGACATGTAGTGCTGTCAGTGAGACATGTGGTGCTGTCAGTGGGACATGTAGTGCTGTCAGTGGGACATGTAGTGCTGTCAGTGAGACATGTAGTACTGTCAGTGGGACATGTAGTGCTGTCAGTAGGACATGTAGTGCTGTCAGTGGGACATGTAGTGCTGTCAGTGGGACATGAAGTGCTGTCAGTGGGACATGTAGTGCTGTCAGTGGGACATGTAGTGCTGTCAGTGGGACATGTAGTGCTGTTAGTGGGACATGTAGAGCTGTCAGTGAGACATGTAGTGCTGTCAGTGAGACATGTAGTGCTGTCAGTGGGACATGTAGTGCTGTCAGTGAGACATGTAGTGCTGTCAGTGGAACATGTAGTGCTGTCAGTGGGACATGTAGTGCTGTCAGTGGGATATGTAGTGCTGTCAGTGGGACATGTAGTGCTGTCAGTGGGACATGTAGTACTGTCAGTGGGACATGTAGTACTGTCAGTGGGACATGTAGTACTGTCAGTGGGACATGTAGTACTGTCAGTGGGACATGTAGTACTGTCAGTGGGACATGTAGTACTGTCAGTGGGACATGTAGTACTGTCAGTGAGACATGTAGTACTGTCAGTGGGACATGTAGTACTGTCAGTGGGACATGTAGTACTGTCAGTGGGACATGTAGTACTGTCAGTGGGACATGTAGTACTGTCAGTGGGACATGTAGTACTGTCAGTGGGACATGTAGTACTGTCAGTGGGACATGTAGTGCTGTCAGTGGGACATGTAGTACTGTCAGTGGGACATGTAGTGCTGTCAGTGGGACATGTAGTACTGTCAGTGGGACATGTAGTACTGTCAGTGGGACATGTAGTACTGTCAGTGGGACATGTAGTACTGTCAGTGGGACATGTAGTACTGTCAGTTGGACATGTAGTACTGTCAGTGGGACATGTAGTACTGTCAGTGGGACATGTAGTACTGTCAGTGGGACATGTAGTACTGTCAGTTGGACATGTAGTACTGTCAGTGGGACATGTAGTACTGTCAGTTGGACATGTAGTACTGTCAGTGGGACATGTAGTACTGTCAGTGGGACATGTAGTACTGTCAGTTGGACATGTAGTACTGTCAGTGGGACATGTAGTACTGTCAGTTGGACATGTAGTACTGTCAGTGGGACATGTAGTACTGTCAGTGGGACATGTAGTACTGTCAGTTGGACATGTAGTACTGTCAGTGGGACATGTAGTACTGTCAGTGGGACATGTAGTACTGTCAGTGGGACATGTAGTACTGTCAGTGGGACATGTAGTACTGTCAGTGGGACATGTAGTACTGTCAGTGGGACATGTAGTACTGTCAGTTGGACATGTAGTACTGTCAGTGGGACATGTAGTACTGTCAGTTGGACATGTAGTACTGTCAGTGGGACATGTAGTACTGTCAGTGGGACATGTAGTACTGTCAGTGGGACATGTAGTACTGTCAGTGGGACATGTAGTACTGTCAGTGGGACATGTAGTACTGTCAGTGGGACATGTAGTACTGTCAGTGGGACATGTAGTACTGTCAGTGGGACATGTAGTACTGTCAGTGGGACATGTAGTACTGTCAGTGGGACATGTAGTACTGTCAGTGGGACATGTAGTACTGTCAGTGGGACATGTAGTACTGTCAGTGGGACATGTAGTACTGTCAGTGGGACATGTAGTACTGTCAGTGGGACATGTAGTGCTGTCAGTGAGACATGTAGTACTGTCAGTGGGATATGTAGTACTGTCAGTGGGACATGTAGTACTGTCAGTGAGACATGTAGTACTGTCAGTGGGACATGTAGTACTGTCAGTGGGACATGTAGTACTGTCAGTGGGACATGTAGTACTGTCAGTGAGACATGTAGTACTGTCAGTGGGACATGTAGTACTGTCAGTGGGACATGTAGTACTGTCAGTGGGACATGTAGTACTGTCAGTGAGACATGTAGTACTGTCAGTGGGACATGTAGTACTGTCAGTGGGACATGTAGTACTGTCAGTGGGACATGTAGTACTGTCAGTGAGACATGTAGTACTGTCAGTGGGACATGTAGTACTGTCAGTGGGACATGTAGTGCTGTCAGTGAGACATGTAGTACTGTCAGTGGGACATGTAGTACTGTCAGTGGGACATGTAGTGCTGTCAGTGGGACATGTAGTACTGTCAGTGAGACATGTAGTACTGTCAGTGGGACATGTAGTACTGTCAGTGGGACATGTAGTGCTGTCAGTGAGACATGTAGTACTGTCAGTGGGACATGTAGTACTGTCAGTGGGACATGTAGTACTGTCAGTGGGACATGTAGTACTGTCAGTGGGACATGTAGTGCTGTCAGTGAGACATGTAGTACTGTCAGTGGGACATGTAGTACTGTCAGTGGGACATGTAGTACTGTCAGTGGGACATGTAGTACTGTCAGTGGGACATGTAGTGCTGTCAGTGAGACATGTAGTACTGTCAGTGGGACATGTAGTACTGTCAGTGGGACATGTAGTACTGTCAGTGGGACATGTAGTACTGTCAGTGGGACATGTAGTACTGTCAGTGGGACATGTAGTACTGTCAGTGGGACATGTAGTGCTGTCAGTGAGACATGTAGTACTGTCAGTGGGACATGTAGTACTGTCAGTGGGACATGTAGTACTGTCAGTGGGACATGTAGTACTGTCAGTGGGACATGTAGTACTGTCAGTGGGACATGTAGTACTGTCAGTTGGACATGTAGTACTGTCAGTTGGACATGTAGTACTGTCAGTGGGACATGTAGTACTGTCAGTGGGACATGTAGTACTGTCAGTGGGACATGTACTGTCAGTGGGACATGTAGTACTGTCAGTGGGACATGTAGTACTGTCAGTGGGACATGTAGTACTGTCAGTGGGACATGTAGTACTGTCAGTGGGACATGTAGTACTGTCAGTGGGACATGTAGTACTGTCAGTGGGACATGTAGTACTGTCAGTGGGACATGTAGTACTGTCAGTGGGACATGTAGTACTGTCAGTGGGACATGTAGTACTGTCAGTGGGACATGTAGTACTGTCAGTGGGACATGTAGTACTGTCAGTGGGACATGTAGTACTGTCAGTGGGACATGTAGTACTGTCAGTGGGACATGTAGTACTGTCAGTGGGACATGTAGTACTGTCAGTGGGACATGTAGTACTGTCAGTGGGACATGTAGTACTGTCAGTGGGACATGTAGTACTGTCAGTGGGACATGTAGTACTGTCAGTGGGACATGTAGTACTGTCAGTGGGACATGTAGTACTGTCAGTGGGACATGTAGTACTGTCAGTGGGACATGTAGTACTGTCAGTGGGACATGTAGTACTGTCAGTGGGACATGTAGTACTGTCAGTGGGACATGTAGTGCTGTCAGTGGGACATGTAGTACTGTCAGTGGGACATGTAGTACTGTCAGTGGGACATGTAGTACTGTCAGTGGGACATGTAGTACTGTCAGTGAGACATGTAGTACTGTCAGTGGGACATGTAGTACTGTCAGTGGGACATGTAGTGCTGTCAGTGGGACATGTAGTGCTGTCAGTGGGACATGTAGTACTGTCAGTGAGACATGTAGTACTGTCAGTGGGACATGTAGTACTGTCAGTGAGACATGTAGTACTGTCAGTGGGACATGTAGTACTGTCAGTGGGACATGTAGTACTGTCAGTGGGACATGTAGTACTGTCAGTGGGACATGTAGTACTGTCAGTGGGACATGTAGTACTGTCAGTGGGACATGTAGTACTGTCAGTGGGACATGTAGTACTGTCAGTGGGACATGTAGTACTGTCAGTGGGACATGTAGTACTGTCAGTGGGACATGTAGTACTGTCAGTGGGACATGTAGTACTGTCAGTGGGACATGTAGTACTGTCAGTGGGACATGTAGTACTGTCAGTGGGACATGTAGTACTGTCAGTGGGACATGTAGTACTGTCAGTGGGACATGTAGTACTGTCAGTGGGACATGTAGTACTGTCAGTGGGACATGTAGTACTGTCAGTGGGACATGTAGTACTGTCAGTGGGACATGTAGTACTGTCAGTGGGACATGTAGTACTGTCAGTGGGACATGTAGTACTGTCAGTGGGACATGTAGTACTGTCAGTGGGACATGTAGTACTGTCAGTGGGACATGTAGTACTGTCAGTGGGACATGTAGTACTGTCAGTGGGACATGTAGTGCTGTCAGTGGGACATGTAGTACTGTCAGTGGGACATGTAGTGCTGTCAGTGGGACATGTAGTACTGTCAGTGGGACATGTAGTGCTGTCAGTGGGACATGTAGTACTGTCAGTGGGACATGTAGTGCTGTCATTGGGACATGTAGTACTGTCAGTGGGACATGTAGTACTGTCAGTGGGACATGTAGTACTGTCAGTGGGACATGTAGTACTGTCAGTGAGACATGTAGTGCTGTCAGTGGGACATGTAGTGCTGTCAGTGAGACATGTAGTGCTGTCAGTGGAACATGTAGTGCTGTCAGTGGGACATGTAGTGCTGTCAGTGGGATATGTAGTGCTGTCAGTGGGACATGTAGTGCTGTCAGTGGGACATGTAGTACTGTCAGTGGGACATGTAGTACTGTCAGTGGGACATGTAGTACTGTCAGTGGGACATGTAGTACTGTCAGTGGGACATGTAGTACTGTCAGTGGGACATGTAGTACTGTCAGTGGGACATGTAGTACTGTCAGTGAGACATGTAGTACTGTCAGTGGGACATGTAGTACTGTCAGTGGGACATGTAGTACTGTCAGTGGGACATGTAGTACTGTCAGTGGGACATGTAGTACTGTCAGTGGGACATGTAGTACTGTCAGTGGGACATGTAGTACTGTCAGTGGGACATGTAGTGCTGTCAGTGGGACATGTAGTGCTGTCAGTGGGACATGTAGTACTGTCAGTGGGACATGTAGTACTGTCAGTGGGACATGTAGTACTGTCAGTGGGACATGTAGTACTGTCAGTGGGACATGTAGTACTGTCAGTTGGACATGTAGTACTGTCAGTGGGACATGTAGTACTGTCAGTGGGACATGTAGTACTGTCAGTGGGACATGTAGTACTGTCAGTGGGACATGTAGTACTGTCAGTTGGACATGTAGTACTGTCAGTGGGACATGTAGTACTGTCAGTTGGACATGTAGTACTGTCAGTGGGACATGTAGTACTGTCAGTGGGACATGTAGTACTGTCAGTTGGACATGTAGTACTGTCAGTGGGACATGTAGTACTGTCAGTTGGACATGTAGTACTGTCAGTGGGACATGTAGTACTGTCAGTGGGACATGTAGTACTGTCAGTTGGACATGTAGTACTGTCAGTGGGACATGTAGTACTGTCAGTGGGACATGTAGTACTGTCAGTGGGACATGTAGTACTGTCAGTGGGACATGTAGTACTGTCAGTGGGACATGTAGTACTGTCAGTGGGACATGTAGTACTGTCAGTGGGACATGTAGTACTGTCAGTGGGACATGTAGTACTGTCAGTGGGACATGTAGTACTGTCAGTGGGACATGTAGTACTGTCAGTGGGACATGTAGTACTGTCAGTGGGACATGTAGTACTGTCAGTGGGACATGTAGTACTGTCAGTGGGACATGTAGTACTGTCAGTGGGACATGTAGTACTGTCAGTGGGACATGTAGTACTGTCAGTGGGACATGTAGTACTGTCAGTGGGACATGTAGTACTGTCAGTGGGACATGTAGTACTGTCAGTGGGACATGTAGTACTGTCAGTGGGACATGTAGTACTGTCAGTGGGACATGTAGTACTGTCAGTGGGACATGTAGTACTGTCAGTGGGACATGTAGTGCTGTCAGTGAGACATGTAGTACTGTCAGTGGGATATGTAGTACTGTCAGTGGGACATGTAGTACTGTCAGTGAGACATGTAGTACTGTCAGTGGGACATGTAGTACTGTCAGTGGGACATGTAGTACTGTCAGTGGGACATGTAGTACTGTCAGTGAGACATGTAGTACTGTCAGTGGGACATGTGGTACTGTCAGTGGGACATGTAGTACTGTCAGTGGGACATGTAGTACTGTCAGTGAGACATGTAGTACTGTCAGTGGGACATGTAGTACTGTCAGTGGGACATGTAGTACTGTCAGTGGGACATGTAGTACTGTCAGTGAGACATGTAGTACTGTCAGTGGGACATGTAGTACTGTCAGTGGGACATGTAGTGCTGTCAGTGAGACATGTAGTACTGTCAGTGGGACATGTAGTACTGTCAGTGGGACATGTAGTGCTGTCAGTGGGACATGTAGTACTGTCAGTGAGACATGTAGTACTGTCAGTGGGACATGTAGTACTGTCAGTGGGACATGTAGTGCTGTCAGTGAGACATGTAGTACTGTCAGTGGGACATGTAGTACTGTCAGTGGGACATGTAGTACTGTCAGTGGGACATGTAGTACTGTCAGTGGGACATGTAGTGCTGTCAGTGAGACATGTAGTACTGTCAGTGGGACATGTAGTACTGTCAGTGGGACATGTAGTACTGTCAGTGGGACATGTAGTACTGTCAGTGGGACATGTAGTGCTGTCAGTGAGACATGTAGTACTGTCAGTGGGACATGTAGTACTGTCAGTGGGACATGTAGTACTGTCAGTGGGACATGTAGTACTGTCAGTGGGACATGTAGTACTGTCAGTGGGACATGTAGTACTGTCAGTGGGACATGTAGTGCTGTCAGTGAGACATGTAGTACTGTCAGTGGGACATGTAGTACTGTCAGTGGGACATGTAGTACTGTCAGTGGGACATGTAGTACTGTCAGTGGGACATGTAGTACTGTCAGTGGGACATGTAGTACTGTCAGTTGGACATGTAGTACTGTCAGTTGGACATGTAGTACTGTCAGTGGGACATGTAGTACTGTCAGTGGGACATGTAGTACTGTCAGTGGGACATGTACTGTCAGTGGGACATGTAGTACTGTCAGTGGGACATGTAGTACTGTCAGTGGGACATGTAGTACTGTCAGTGGGACATGTAGTACTGTCAGTGGGACATGTAGTACTGTCAGTGGGACATGTAGTACTGTCAGTGGGACATGTAGTACTGTCAGTGGGACATGTAGTACTGTCAGTGGGACATGTAGTGCTGTCAGTGGGACATGTAGTACTGTCAGTGGGACATGTAGTACTGTCAGTGGGACATGTAGTACTGTCAGTGGGACATGTAGTACTGTCAGTGGGACATGTAGTACTGTCAGTGGGACATGTAGTACTGTCAGTGGGACATGTAGTACTGTCAGTGGGACATGTAGTACTGTCAGTGGGACATGTAGTACTGTCAGTGGGACATGTAGTACTGTCAGTGGGACATGTAGTACTGTCAGTGGGACATGTAGTACTGTCAGTGGGACATGTAGTACTGTCAGTGGGACATGTAG
Source organism: Cherax quadricarinatus (assembly GCF_038502225.1). NCBI lineage: Eukaryota > Metazoa > Arthropoda > Malacostraca > Decapoda > Parastacidae > Cherax > Cherax quadricarinatus. Next base: position 6,536,320 of record NC_091340.1, on the reverse strand, counting down.
TACTGTCAGTGGGACATGTAGTACTGTCAGTGGGACATGTAGTACTGTCAGTGGGACATGTAGTACTGTCAGTGGGACATGTAGTGCTGTCAGTGGGACATGTAGTACTGTCAGTGGGACATGTAGTACTGTCAGTGGGACATGTAGTACTGTCAGTGGGACATGTAGTACTGTCAGTGAGACATGTAGTACTGTCAGTGGGACATGTAGTACTGTCAGTGGGACATGTAGTGCTGTCAGTGGGACATGTAGTGCTGTCAGTGGGACATGTAGTACTGTCAGTGAGACATGTAGTACTGTCAGTGGGACATGTAGTACTGTCAGTGAGACATGTAGTACTGTCAGTGGGACATGTAGTACTGTCAGTGGGACATGTAGTACTGTCAGTGGGACATGTAGTACTGTCAGTGGGACATGTAGTACTGTCAGTGGGACATGTAGTACTGTCAGTGGGACATGTAGTACTGTCAGTGGGACATGTAGTACTGTCAGTGGGACATGTAGTACTGTCAGTGGGACATGTAGTACTGTCAGTGGGACATGTAGTACTGTCAGTGGGACATGTAGTACTGTCAGTGGGACATGTAGTACTGTCAGTGGGACATGTAGTACTGTCAGTGGGACATGTAGTACTGTCAGTGGGACATGTAGTACTGTCAGTGGGACATGTAGTACTGTCAGTGGGACATGTAGTACTGTCAGTGGGACATGTAGTACTGTCAGTGGGACATGTAGTACTGTCAGTGGGACATGTAGTACTGTCAGTGGGACATGTAGTACTGTCAGTGGGACATGTAGTACTGTCAGTGGGACATGTAGTACTGTCAGTGGGACATGTAGTACTGTCAGTGGGACATGTAGTGCTGTCAGTGGGACATGTAGTACTGTCAGTGGGACATGTAGTGCTGTCAGTGGGACATGTAGTACTGTCAGTGGGACATGTAGTGCTGTCAGTGGGACATGTAGTACTGTCAGTGGGACATGTAGTGCTGTCATTGGGACATGTAGTACTGTCAGTGGGACATGTAGTACTGTCAGTGGGACATGTAGTACTGTCAGTGGGACATGTAGTACTGTCAGTGGGACATGTAGTACTGTCAGTGGGACATGTATTCTGTAATCGAATATAACATTATTAGGAACATATGTATTCCTTACTATCCTAGTATTCCTAGTATACCTAGTATTCCTAGTTTACCTAGTGTACTAAGTATTTCTTATTTCTATGTATACTTAGTATATCTAGAAATAAGAAATAAAACTAGAAATTTCAATCTTTCCTAAAACAACATTATATAACCAGTATATACTGTGGTAATATTATCAGTATACTGTGATATTATCTTCAGTATATTGTGGTAATATCTCCGGTATCCCAGCACAGGATATATACACTGAAGTGTATTTCTCTTGGCGTATATACACTGACAGTTTGCCTTGATCACTATTTCAGGGATTAATCCTATCTGGTGGTGAAAAGGTTAAGAGAACTTTAATGACCAGGTTAAAGTTCACGAAGGTTGCCAGGACGGGTCCTGACCCGGGTCCTGACCCGGGTCCTCACCCGGGTCCTGACCCGGGTCCTCACCCGGGTATTCCCATGTAGTGACCCGGCAGTGACTCCCGAAGGAGTGTCGGAGTTTGTGCAAGTGATGTACTGTTTACAGCCCTATACCGGGGGGCACGTTGAGAATTCTTTTATACAAGTAGTGTAGCAGTTAGATACAATCATCATCGTGGACGCCCTGTTGCTGGGGTACACCACGTCTTGGGTTCAAGTGGTATCAGGGACAATGTCGTCGTGGACACCCTGTTGCTGGGGTACACCACGTCTTGGGTTCAAGTGGTATCAGGGACAATGTCGTCGTGGACGCCCTGTAGCTGTGGTACACCACGTCTTGGGTTCAAGTGGTATCAGGGACAATGTCATCGTGGACGTGGATGTCTTAAATGACATGGATCCAAACCAGTGCCTTGAAAGGATCAACTTCCTGGCAGCCGAAGCATGTTCTAGGCATATTCCCTTAAGAAAGAAGAAGAGCAGGAGTAAACTGGAGAGAGAAAGACGCTCCCACTACAGAAGACGACGAAGAGTCACTGAGCTCCTCAGGAGTGCTAGAATATCTGATACACGAAAGGAGGCGCTGACCAGGGAAGTGGAAACTATCGAACTTAAGTTAAATGACTCTTACAGGAACCAGGAGAGGCAGGAGGAGCTTAAAGCTATTACTGAAATTGAAAGAAATTCAAAATATTTCTTTTCATATGCCAAAAACAAGGCAAATACCACATCTAGTAATGGGCCCTTACTCAGACAGGATGGGATTTACACAGATGACAACAAGGAAATGAGTGAAATATTGAAATCCCAGTACGACTCTGTGTTTAGTGAACCACTAATCGGTCTGAGGACCGACGGCCCAAATGATTTCTTCATGAATGAGCCTCAAAACTCCATAAATGTATGCCAGATTTCCGACATTACCCTAACTCCGATAGATTTCGAAAAAGCCATTGACAACATGCCTATGCACTCAGTCCCGGGCCCAGACTCGTGGAACTCTGTTTTCATTAAGAACTGCAAGAAACCCCTCTCGCGTGCCCTAAGTAGACTATGGAGGAGGAGCTTGGACGTGGGTGAAATTCCACAGTCACTTAAAACAATGGATATAGCCCCACTCCATAAAGGTGGCAGCAAAGCATTAGCTAAGAACTATAGCCCAATAGCTCTGACGTCCCACATCATAAAAATCTTTGAAAGAGTGCTAAGAAGCAGGATTACAAATCACCTGGATTCCCAAAATCTGCACAATCCAGGGCAACATGGGTTCAGGGCAGGTCTCTCCTGCCTCTCACAACTACTAGATCACTATGACATGGCCTTGGATGCACTGGAAGAAAATCAGAATGCAGATGTAATATACACAGACTTTGCAAAAGCATTTGACAAATGCGATCATGGCGTAATAGCCCATAAAATACGTGCTAAAGGAATAACTGGGAAAGTGGGGAGATGGATCTTCAACTTCCTAACAAATCGAACACAAAGAGTAGTGGTCACCAGAGTTAAATCGGAGGCTGCCATAGTGAAGAGCTCTGTTCCACAAGGTACAGTACTCGCCCCCATCTTATTCCTTATCCTCATATCAGACATAGACAGAGATATACACCACAGCACCGTATCATCCTTTGCGGATGATACTAGGATCTGCATGAGGCTGTCATCTGCTGAGGACGCGGTTAACCTCCAAGAAGATATAAACAAAGTTTTCCAGTGGGCAACGGTAAACAATATGATGTTCAATGAGTACAAATTCCAACTACTCCGTTATGGAAAACTGGAGGAGATAATAACTAGAACAGAGTATACTACTGACTCCGGCCATACAATAGAGCGGAAAAATAATGTAAGGGACCTGGGAGTAGTAATGTCTGAGGATCTCACTTTCAAGGATCACAACAGTGCCACGATCGCACGTGCAAAGAAAATGATAGGATGGATAATGAGAACTTTCAAAACGAGAGATGCCAAGCCAATGATGATCCTTTTCAAATCACTTGTTCTCTCTAGGCTGGAATACTGCTGTACATTAACATCTCCATTCAAAGCAGGTGAAATCGCAGATCTAGAGAGTGTACAGAGATCCTTTACTGCACGTATAAGTTCTGTCAAGCACCTTAACTACTGGGAACGCTTGGAAGCACTTGACTTGTACTCGTTGGAACGCAGGAGGGAGAGATATATCATAATCTACACTTGGAAAATCTTGGAAGGAATGGTCCCAAATCTGCAAACAGAAATCACTCCCTACGAAAGTAAAAGACTGGGCAGGCGATGCAAAATGCCCCCAATAAAAGGTAGGGGCGCCATTGGTACACTAAGGGAAAACACCATAAGTGTCCGGGGCCCAAAACTGTTCAACAGCCTCCCATCAAGCATTAGGGGAATTGCCAATAAGCCCCTGGCTGCCTTCAAGAGAGAGCTGGACAGATACCTAAAGTCAGTGCCGGATCAGCCGGGCTGTGGCTTGTACGTTGGACTGCGTGCGGCCAGCAGTAACAGCCTAGTTGATCAGGCCCTGATCCATCGGGAGACCTGGTCATGGACCGGGCCGCGGGGGCGTTGATCCCCGGAATAACCTCCAGGTAACCTCCAGGTAACCTCCAGGTAACCTCCAGGACGCCCTGTAGCTGGGGTACACCACATCTTGGGTTCAAGTGGTATCAGGGACAATGTCATCGTGGACGCCCTGTAGCTGGGGTACACCACGTCTTGGGTTCAAGTGGTATCAGGGACAATGTCATCGTGGACGCCCTGTAGCTGGGGTACACCACGACTTGGGTTCAAGTGGTATCAGGGACAATGTCGTCGTGGACGCCCTGTTGCTGGGGTACACCACGTCTTGGGTTCAAGTGGTATCAGGGACAATGTCCTCTCTGGTATGAGGCTCTCATTTCTCAAAAGCTCTACTCCATTTGAGCCATTCCTGGCAGCCGGGCCTCAGCCTGAGTGCCAGAGCGTCTCAGGATATTCTCAATCCACCTTATTTGCTACTCACACCTGGGTCATCACTTACATTTCCTTCAATGATTGTTACTTTGTATGTTTCTCAGTGTTAGCTAAACTTTCTGATTCTAACGATTATATTTTAATGTTTGTTCTCGATGGGCACAGTGCATCCGGGTATACGTCTGTTTCTAGAAGTAGAGTATAGCCGTGTTCTCTTTTCTGGTCGTAATGTTCTCTGTTCTGGTCGTAGAGATCTGTTGTGTGTTACGTGAACCAACATTCTTTGACTGCCTGTTTCCACCTCTACCTCCAGTATTGAACCTGGGCAACTAGTACTGAACTTGGGCAGGTAGTATTGAACCGGGGCAGGTAGTATTGAACCTAGGCAGCTAGCATTGAACCTGGACAGCTAGTACTGAGCCCGAGCAGGTAGTATTGAACCTGGGCAGCTAGTGATGAACCTGAGCAGGCCGGCAGCCGAGAGAGACTTCAGAGATGAACGTACATGGTGAGGGAAAACACTGAGAGTTGCTACTACGTCGCTGTAAATGAACTGAGAGGGCAAACAGTATCCTTCAGAGGGTCTTGGTATTGTAGCCACACCTTAAAACACACTCACCATTCACCAGCTCCAGGCTAGAGCACCAAATTAACTCACAGGCTCCCATTCTTGTGTTTAGACTCGCTGTAAGTAGTGCCTGGAGACGAGCATATCAAATACCAACATTGTTTTTCAAGCGAATCTATTTTTGATGTTACTGCTGTTAGTCAGAATATGTACTAACAAACTAGGAAGAATTATCGTACTGTGAATAGAATATGACTTGGAAACTCCTCTGAATGATACAAATATGACAAGAAAATCATTCTGCGTATGAGAGGTAATCCATCCTGTATATTGGGTGTTAGGTAAGCACTGTTCTCGGAAAATGCTGCCTAGATCACGGTACCCACGCATTGTTACGCATCTAACATTGTTAATGATACATAAACGAATTTACAAACACAAAAACGTCACCAGAATTTCGGGGAACTGGCCATTATATACCTGAGACCGGCTACAGGACATCTTTCCCTGGCGGACATAACACAGTCACGATTCCCTTAAAATTTAGATCATGTGCCTGAAACCCGCGTCTGGAAACATTTTAGCGATGTTTATATTCGTGTCAGCATATGCTTGCTAGTCAGGAGATATCCTGGTCAAACGAATCACGATTATCACTGAAACATTAGGAATCAGGCCATTATTACCCTGAGATTCGCGTTAGGAGACGCTATCACGATGAAGGAGCCGTCACCTTGTGAGAGAGAGAGAGAGAGAGAGAGAGAGAGAGAGAGAGAGAGAGAGAGAGAGAGAGGAGAGAGAGAGATTAATTGTCTTGGGAGAAACTCTTAGTTCAGAGTAAATCATGAATAAACACTAGCTGGGCGTGGGCGAGAAGGCTGACCCATTCCAGCCATCTAACTAAAGCAGACATGTGTCCACTCTCCACACCTGCACACTACGTACATTTGACACACGCTTCAAAGAGGCACTGTACTCGAAACAGACCAACAGGTGCTAGAAAGCGCCAACCCAACAAAAGTGATGAGACTACTAAAAGAGACTGATGTAACAAAAGCATTGGGATCAGCCAACATAATTCCTATAAATGGGTGCTGCGAGAAGGAGCAAAACCATTGTGTGACCCACAAGACGGTCAGTACACACAGACTCACGGCAATGTAACTAGCCCTGTGTACTCCGTAATTTGCTCCCCTACACCATTACCAACTCTTGGGGCTATGGGATCTGTCTGTCTGTCTGTCTGTCTGTCTGTCTCTCTCTCTCTCTCTCTCTCTCTCTCTCTCTCTCTCTCTCTCTCTCTCTCTCTCTCTCTCTCTCTCTCTCTCTTTCTCTCTACACAGGGTTTGGACAAGGTTAATGATCCTCAGCTTTATTGACAGCTATTTACGGGTTAAGGATTCCTAACTTTATTGGCAAGCCAAGAGCTGTTACCTACATCAGCTCATTTGAAAGCATTTTTATTGTTATGAGACATACAAGTAGGGAACAGGATGAAGTTGGAGCCATCTGTGGGCCAGCATTTTCATTTGATCAACTGACGTTATCTCGTTGACATCATTATGCTGTACGAATGTGTTCCATACTCGAGTCATCCTGGGTATGTATGATCTCAGATGGAGTGATGTTCTGGAGAAGGGTACAGCCAGAGTGAAGTTGCTGCTTTCTGCCCGTCTTGTGGCATAAAGCTTGTTTCACGCTGTCCTCGAAGTGGATCCAAGTGTGGTATTTTGACAATATTGGCCTTGTACATAACAGTAAGGCCACCCACATCCCTCCTATGTTGAAGGCTCTGCTGAAATGACAGATCTATCCAGGATGGGTCCAGGCGAGAGATGAGACGTCTTGCTCTGTTCTCTACTCTGTCCAGCAGTCGCAGATGAGAGGGGGGGGGCAGGCAAACCAAGAAAGTGGAGCATACTCAAGGTGTGAGCGTACTTGTGCCTCGTACAGGATCTTGCAACCCCTACTGTCAAGCAGATGCGAGATACGGCGAAGTGCTGTAAGCTTCCTGGCTGCCTTGTTTGCAAGATTTACAACATGGTTCTTCATGGTTAGTTTGGAGTCAAATGTCTCCCTCTCTCTCTCCCTCTCTCTTCTCTCTCTCTCTCTCTCTCTCTCTCTCTCTCTCTCTCTCTCTCTCTCTCTCTCTCTCTCTCTCTCTCTCTCTCTCTCTCTCTCTTTCTCTCTCTCTCTCTCTCTCTCTCAATGTTATAAAATGCATATAAAAGTAATCACGTAAACATGTGATTTTAAAACCCCCAGCTGTGACTGACCGAGGATCGAACCCTCTACAGTACGTAACAAAAAGCAATAGAATGGACGAAGACTAGAGAAGTGGTTGTGATTAGAAGCAGACCTAGGTGTAGGTCCAGCACTGTAGGTCCAGCACTGTAGGTCCAGCACTGTAGGTCCAGCACTGTAGGTCCAGCACTATAGGTCCAGCACTGTAGGTCCAGCACTGTAGGTCCAGCACTGTAGGTCCTGGGTACAGCTGTACCTACTTACTTTCCAGGACCACTTTTACATTCCCCGTTCATTCTTCTCTTTATACACTGACAAATGTTCATTATTTATATATATATATATATATATATATATATATATATATATATATATATATATATATATATATATATGTGTGTGTGTGTGTGTGTGTGTGTGTGTGTGTGTGTGTGTGTGTGTGTGTGTGTGTGTGTGTGTGTGTGTGTGTGTGTGTGTGTGTGTGTGTGTGAGTGTGTGTGTGTGTGTGTGTGTGTGTGTGTGTGTGTGTGTGTGTGTGTGTGTGTGTGTGTGTGTGTGTGTGTGTGAGTGTGTGTGTGTGTGAGTGTGTGTGGTCGTCCTGATAACTTATCACTAGCGCTGATCAACATCCTCGTTACACTTTGGTTATTAAGATAAGAACATTACCTAAAACTCGACCTTCAAGGCCGGTGCTTTGACGCTGCTGAAGGGCTCTTGATTCGAGGTATTAGACTTTTGTTCTTGTCTTTGTGTGCCCTGTTTAACACACACACACAACAGTGTGCAAGGAGGCTGAGGAGAGGTTTCTACCCAAGGGTAACAGGAATAATGAAAAAGTCAATATGAGTCCATGGTTCACCCAAAAGTGCAGGAAGGCAAAAACCAAGTGTGCTAGGGAATGGAAGAAGTATAGAAGGCAAAGGACCCAGGAGAATAAGGAGAGCAGTCGTAGAGCCAGAAATGAATATGCACAGATAAGAAGGGAGGACCAACGACAATATAAAAACGACATAGCAGCAAAAGTCAAATCTGACCCGAAGCTGTTATACAGCCACATCAGGAGGAAAACAACAGTCAAGGACCAGGTAATCAGGCTAAGGAAGGAAGGAGGAGAGACAACAAGAAATGACCGTGAAGTATGTGAGGAACTCAGCAAGAGATTCAAAGAAGTGTTCACAGAGGAGACAGAAGGGGCTCCAGAAAGACGGAGAGGTGGGGTACACCACCATGTGCTGGACACAGTGCACACAACCGAGGAAGAAGTGAAGAGGCTTCTGAGTGAGCTAGATACCTCAAAGGCAATGGGGCCAGATAACATCTCTCCATGGGTCCTGAGGGAGGGAGCAGAGGCGCTATGTGTACCACTAACAACAATATTCAATACATCTATCGAAACAGGGAGATTGCCTGAGGCATGGAAGACAGCAAATGTGGTACCAATCTTTAAAAAAGGAGACAGACATGAAGCATTAAACTACAGACCATTGTCACTGACATGTATAGTATGCAAAGTCATGGAGAAGCTTATCAGGAGAAGAGTGGTGGAACACCTAGAAAGGAATGATCTCATCAACAGCAGCCAACATGGTTTCAGGGACGGGAAATCCTGTGTAACAAACATACTGGAGTTCTATGACATGGTGACAGCAGTAAGACAAGAGAGAGAGGGGAGGGTGGATTGCATTTTCTTGGACTGCAAGAAGGGGTTTGACACAGTTCCACACAAGAGATTAGTGCAAAAACTGGAGGATCAAGCAGGGATAACAGGGAAGGCACTGCAATGGATCAATGAATACTTGTCAGGAAGACAGCAGCGAGTCATGGTACGTGGCGAGGTGTCAGAGTGGGCACCTGTGACCAGCGGGGTCCCACAGGGGTCAGTCCTAGGACCAGTGCTGTTTCTGGTATTTGTGAATGACATGACGGAAGGAATAGACTCCGAAGTGTCCCTGTTTGCAGATGACGTGAAGTTGATGAGAAGAATTCATTCGATCGAAGACCAGGCAGAACTACAAAGGGATCTGGACAGGCTGCAGACCTGGTCCAGCAATTGGCTCCCGGAGTTCAATCCCACCAAGTGCAAAGTCAAGAAGATTGGGGAAGGGCAAAGAAGACCGCAGACGGAGTACAACCTAGGGGGCCAGAGAATACAAACCCACTCAAGGAAAAAGATCTTGGGGTGAGTATAACACCAGGCACATCTCCTGAAGCGCACATCAACCAAATAACTGCTGCAGCATATGGGCGCCTAGCAAACCTCAGAACAGCTTTCCGACATCTTAATAAGGAATCGTTCAGGACCCTGTACACCGTGTACGTTAGGCCCATATTGGAGTATGCAGCACCAGTTTGGAACCCACACCTAGCCAAGCATGTAAAGAAACTAGAGAAAGTGCAAAGGTTTGCAATAAGACTAGTCCCAGAGTTAAGAGATATGTCCTACCAGGAGAGGTTAAGGGAAATCAACCTGACGACACTGGAGGACAGGGGAGATAGGGGGGACATGATAACGACATACAAAATACTGAGAGGAATTGACAAGGTGGACAAAGACAGGATGTTCCAGAGATTGGACACAGTAACAAGGGGACACAGTTGGAAGTTGAAGACACAGGGATGTTAGGAAGTATTTCTTCAGCCACGGGGTAGTCAGGAAGTGGAATAGTTTGGGAAGCGATGTAGTGGAGACAGGATCCATACATAGCTTTAAGCAGAGGTATGATAAAGCTCACGGTTCAGGGAGAGTGACCTAGTAGCGATCAGTGAAGAGGCGGGGCCAGGAGCTCGGACTCGACCCCCGCAACCTCAACTAGGTGAGTACAACTAGGTGAGTACACACACACACACACACACACACACACACACACACACACACACACACACACACACACACACACACACACACACACACACACACACACAACACACACACACAACCTTCTAATAAAGTTACTGTCTGTCTATCTATCCAAGACGTTCTGTCACTTTTTCACGGTCTCCTGTACCTGTGTTGTAGACGTGTAGGTCTCCCTGGTACTACCAGTAACATCCAGAAACAAAGTTACAAACATCGCTCTATCAAGAACTTAGTCAAAACAAACTTGTGTGATATACACACACATATATATACATGTATATATATACATGTATATAAATATATATATATATATATATATATATATATATATATATATATATATATATATATATATATATATATATATATATATATATATATGTGTGTGTGTGTGTGTGTGTGTGCGTGTGTGTGTGTGTGTGTGTTTGTGTGTGTGTCTGTGTGTTTGTGTGTCTGTGTGTGTGTGTGTGTGTGTGTGTGTGTGTGTGTGTGTGTGTGTCGTGCCGAATAAGTAAAACTGGTCAATTAGCAAGAACTCATTTAAAATTAAGTCCTTTCCAAAATTTTCTCTTATGTGTTTAAAGACACATTTTTCATACATTTTAATGTAAAAATTAATAATTTTGTACCAAAAGAACCTTAGAAAACTTACCTAACCTTATTATAACAAGGGCAATTTAATTTAGCCTAATCCAACTAAATATATTTTAGATAAGTTTACAATAATTTAATAATAAACCAAACAATGAAATATTTTTTCGTTAGATTCCAAATGATTTTTGCGAAATTATTGCATACACAAATTTTCGCTTACCTTATTCGGCAAGAGTGTTGCTATTTAAGCCAAAGTCCCAAGTTTTACCTATTCGGCACGATATATATACCTTTTCTTCACAGGTATATCGCTGGTGGGATTTTCGGCGTTGCCAATTAGTGGCGTGTAAGGCACGCTTCTGCGACTGTCCTCCTCGTTATTAGTGTCTTCCCTTCACTAATTATGCTCAAAAACACGCATTGTTTACATTCTGGAATACTGAGACAGATTACTAAGGGTCCAGTGAGAGGCTCATCGTAGCAAAGTATTTGGGTAGGGACGGGGGATGCTGAACGAACTGGATAGGAGGTTGTGGAATAGGATAGGTATTTTTTTCTTTTCTTTGTATTTGGGGAAAACTGGATAAAACAGAATTGCCCTGCTGATGTACGCTTTTATATATGAACGTTTTGTTGTGGATGGACTGAGGTCCAGGTGGATTCATTGTCAGGTGTCGTGGGTTGTAACCGAGGTTTTGTTAGGGTTGGACTGAGGTCATGGAGGTTTAAGAGTCAGGGCTGGTAGGGTTGCAGTGAAGCCAGCAGAGTTGAACAGGTTCATGACTGAGGATAGTTTAGAGTACGTTTAAGCTGCCCAGTATTAACAGATGCTACGATAATAGTGACAGGATGTACTTGTGTCTCGCTTCAGTAGTCTGCCTTCTGTTCTGTTCTGGCAGACATTATGTGTCCCTTCCCCCCACGTCTGAGGTCACTGTCTTCCTCTCACGTCTAAGGTCACTGTTTTCCTCTCACGTCTGAGGTCACTGTCTTCCTCTCACGTCTGAGGTCACTGTCTTCCTCTCACGTCTGAGGTCACTGTCTTCCTCTCACGTCTGAGGCCACTGTCTTCCTCTCACGTCTGAGGTCACTGTCTTCCTCTCACGTCTGAGGTCACTGTCTTCCTCTCACGTCTGAGGCCACTGTCTTCCTCTCACGTCTGAGGTCGCTGTCTTCCTCCGGATATAGTGACACTTCATCTGAGATACAGTCAACTCTCTTACAAAGTCCCTCAGCAAAGTGCGATGTTTTTCCCAAATGTGAGTGAAACAGTAGAAGCAAGATTGATTGTTACGTAAAAGGAGAGCGAAACGTTGCCACAGTAAAATGTCGCATTAGCTGCACTTGTGTCCTGTTACCTAACACATTGTAAGTAAATCTACCAACATTATTACAAAATTGAGTGCCCGTGAAAAGGCCTTCATAGTTTGTGATGCTCAATCCTGAATGACTTTTTTCAATTGCTCCCACGAAGAAATTCCACTAGAGGATTTTGTAATAAAATTGAGAATACAATAACTTAGAGAAACAGAAAAGAGGACACTGCCCACAAAGACGGGATCATGGCATCTCTGCCATGAGAAGATTATCAGAAGAGTGGTGGAGCACATAGAAAGGATTGGGCTCATATATGACAAACAACACGGCTTCAGGGATTGGAAAATCCTGTGTCACAAATCTACTT